>NC_142822.1:3231005-3533227 GCF_057945365.1 Rhopilema esculentum
TTATAATTATGGTAAATGAATTTCAAAGTGAGTGTTAAAAATTAGCATTTGTAAATAAGTACACAAGCTTTTAAAAATGGAAAGTTAAAAAGTGTATAAATCCAATTTTTTTCAGGAAAACTCTGACCCAACAACTCAAAGCTCACAAAGGTATGTGAACATTAAGTATTAATGTGCTGATTGTGTATTGCACCCTACTCTTTGAATAGATTCATTCAACATCAGATATTTCAAAATCATTTTGTCACCAGATTTGATCAGTCAGTGTGCTTGCTAATTGATTTTATTTACTTTCAGAGAACAGAATGTAAACAATGAAAACAAAGGTAAAAAAAATTTTGGCTTCGCTTGTGATTGTTCAGTTATGCAACCTTTTGAATGCTATAGGCCCTTTAGCCTGTTCTAATTCAGGTGAAAAAACTTGTAAATGTTCTATTTATTTTAAAGTCCTGAATTTCTAATATAAGTCTTTATCAACTGTGGGATATTAAACCCCTCAATTGCTGCCACATACCCTCTGAATATCATATTCACAGAAGCTTCAATGCTCATACATGGCCTCAGTAGCAAAACAATTCAAATGAAGGTTCATTTTAAAAGGGCATAAAATCATTGGATGGAAGAACCAATAAAGATAATTGCACCATCAAGCTCCTTTATGCTCCCAAGATTTGTAATCATTTAATCATGCATGAACTTCTCAGGCAATAAAATTTCGAAATTTTGTAGGAGAAGTATTTTCTTATTAGTGAATTTTTCACTGCAAGCTGTCATATTTCTTTGATTTGATCATTTCATACCCAGCTTCTTTTTTATGTGAAATTAAGAACTTGAGGAAACCCATGAAGATTGATACTTCAAACTTTGATATAATTCCCCTTTCTGAACTAAGTCACTCTTAGTGACATTCATTTTAAGCTATATTCATTGAATTACATTAAAACATGATATAATCTTTTTTGTTTACTGTTATTTTTAATACTTTTGTCTATATCACAAATATTCTCATTTTGTAGACAGTCTATTGTATAACAGTTTGCTGCGAAATGAGCTGCTGGGAGCTGAAATCGATAACCCGAGGGTAATGCATTAGTTTTTGAATTAATGAATAGCACTGATTACTTTTTTTTTAAAAAAGTGCATTAGGCACTTGGAAGAGAACACAGGCTGACATACAGAGTTGATTTTTTTTGAAGTTGAAATTCACAGAATTATTAAGTGATTTTTAACCTAATGTCAACCAAAAATATCTTAGAAAAGTATTATTTTAAGTTATGCTTATATATTTGTTTGTATTTGAATATTTAATGTATTTTTCTAGAAGGCAGTTATGTCCATGTTAGAAGTTCCTTTTCATTGACATCGTTCTTTTAGGATTCAAATGACAGTAGACAGCCATTAACAACACCAAAAGGATGTAAAAATCTCTTTACGGTTTGTGCATAACATTTTCCTATAAACAACAATAAATTACAATATTTGTTATATATATGAAAAAACATCAACATCAATCTATTCATTTCAAGCTTATATGAATTTTTATGTACTTACACACTTTTCCATTTCACATTTGTATTAACGTAGCTGTGCATGCTTTGATGGATAGCAATCAGAGGGTTCTAAGTTGCTTCAGATTATAAACTGTTCTAACACTGCACAACTCTGCCCACATTTCTATACAGCTCTGCCCACATGGCAGCGAAAACTATATGAAAGACCCATTAAACAGTAATTTTCATTGCTTAGTAGTTATAATGTATTTTTAAGCCTTCTGTTATTCTAACTTATTCTAGGAATTGAGATGCTAATGATAGAATAAATCAAATTAATTTTAGTTCAAGCATACAAGAAAAAGAAGTTCTATTGAGGCAAGTGACTGTATAAGTCCATTTTCACTTTCGCCTGTTGGGAAGGATAGGTGAGTACAACAGAGCTTTGAAAATCTCTAACTTTCTTCTAAATTGCCGAAGATCATGTAATGCAGTCTGTTTCAGACTTTGTCCAAAATGTCCAAAGAACTTGAATTCAAGTATCTGTTCAGCTTATTAATTTAAAGATTAAAACTGCTGGATGAATAAACAGTTGATGAATGATGAATAAGGGAGTTATGCAATCTACATGTACTTTTGATCTTTTGGGTTGTGGTCCATTTTTGAATTCACACAATTTTCACCTTTGGTTAACAAGCAAAGTTTATTTTTACTCCTTTTTTATGCATAGAAAATGGATGTTACTGGTTAGCTGTCTTTCTTTGACGTATAGTTATGTACAGCTGTTGCTCATTCTGTTGCTTAGCAAGGTTGTGTAAAGTTTGTAAATTAGCACTTTGGTTTGGTTGTTCAAATATGAATTTTCCATCTTCTGTCCTTTTTTTAGCCATCAGCTGCTTCGATCACCGAGAAAGGTAAACACAGATTAGGTTTTGAGAATAAAGAAAATAACCTTCCTATGCACCAATCATATGCTGACAGACCTATGGGGAATCGACATGTCTTGTAGTATTCATATCAATTTCCCTAGTCATGAGAGAAAAATTGTAAATTCTGCCCACCCTTGGTCTGGAAAGGGCGGCCTTGTCAGTTTCACGACCCAACCGCCACTTCTGAATGTCAATAGTCCTATTGCCGCGATCAAATTTCTTTGTCAGCCCCCCCCCCCCTCCAAGGCAATAAATGATTGGTCCAATAGCGTTGAAAATATAAGGCAGATGAGTATTTGCTAATAATGAAAGAATTGTTGTTTAAAAAAATCTGTTTTTTTATTTCAAGATATCTTTTAGGTATTGCAATTATTTTTGTTTTGTGCCCAAATGCTTCCTCAAATAGAGATATGTCTTTTACATTTCAGTCGACTCGTAAGATCTCAAAAGTTCCATTTAAGGTTTTGGATGCACCAGACCTGCAGGTTTGTTGGATTTAAACTCTCTCTTCCCATTTTCAAATTTTAATCAACCGGGATAGCAAATTGTCTCTAGCATCACACGACATACATTATAAAAGTCCTTGTCATTTACAGTCAAAAAGATGCCAAAGATGAATTTGCAATCTGTAGACTAAATTCAAAATACCGAAAGTTTTACTCTTGTCGACATTGTCATCGTCTTAATGCATAAAAATATGAAGATAATCGCCGACAGGATAATTATCATCGTCAGCAATTATCCTTATCATCATTAGCATCATTATCAGTCGTCATCACAATCTATTCACAACAAACACCATTATGATTATCAATTATATATTGTGCAGACAACGATTTATAGCTAAAAATTTATGAGCAAGATAAAGTTGGAAATCTTACCTTAATTTGCACCTTTGATGGTAATTATTCGAATTTTAGGATGATTTCTATCTTAATCTGGTTGACTGGTCGTCACAGAACATTCTCAGCGTTGGTCTGGGGACGTGCGTTTATTTATGGAGTGCGTACACCAGTCAGGTATTGCTCATTTCTTGTGCTTACAGAAGATCCGATCCATGAAGGACTTTTAAATTTTAAATCGTAAAACCCTCTGCACTAACGGATCATGTCAAAATGGTTTATGAATAACCAAGACAGTAAAGTATTGACCTTATTGACTGGCCTTGAGGCTAATTGTTTACATCCAGCATTGGCAATTATTACTCTTTTTATAAAAAGGGTCTCCACGAACTTTGCTTTCGTGGAGGTTTAAAAAATCTTCAGGTTTTGCAGGAATTCAACCTAGGGAAAATGGATCATTGCTAACAAATTTCCTTATGCCCTTCATCATCCAATCTTTTTTGCTCCCAAATTCCTCACTTCTGAAATTTAAAGGCTCTAATGCAACCGGCATGCTTTGCAAATATAATTCCAGAACCGGCCTAATGTCGTACTGCATGAAAATACAAAGCATAATCAATTATCAAGACAACTGCCGCTAAGCATGCTGGTTGCGCAAAAGCCTTTAAGTTTGATTTAAAGCAATTAAAATGGTAGATAGGCGGCATTTGGATTTGAAGGTTTGCTAGCATTACCTGAATCTAACGTGCTAGTGTAATTGTATTTCAATCTCATATCTTACAGGAAAGTTGATCGCTTGATCTTCTACTGCAAATTTTCATAAATTACAAAAATTTTCTTTACTTTTTAGGTCACAAAACTTTGCGATTTGGCCTCAGAGGATGACTCTGTGACGTCAGTTGCATGGACGGAAAAGGTAAGGATATATGTCGAATAGAAAGTTCTGTATGTCTAGGATAATGGCTATGAAGGGTTTGCTTGTAGCATATCTTAAATCTAACAGATGCTAATTGTTTGTGGAGCCTGAAAGTATTCTATGTCTTTTTGCAATCTATTTTTTAATCGTGACCATTGAGTTACAGAATGTGGATAAAAACAATCGTAGCAATCATTTTTACTGCATGTTGCTCTATGTACCAAGTCAATCATATTGTAACGAAATATAATTTAGCTTAAAGCGTTAGACAAAACCTTGATCGTATATTTTGTCTTTTTTCTTTCTTGAGCCAAAAGTGAGAATTCAGATTTTCTCAACAGCCCAGCAAGTATTGTACGAATTACAAAATGTTATCATAGTTCACCTCTGGTACCAAATATTCTACAAAACCTAAAAAGATGTTAAATTGGCGATGTTGTTTCGAAGTATTTTCTGCATAATATGCCACCTTAGCTGGAAATTTTAAGTCACATAAGGATCGAAACATACTAGATAAGGTGACTAGGATCGAGGATGGCTCAGCGGTTAGAGGCGCTGACTGCAGATCCAGGGGTCTGGGTTCGAGTCTCCGATATGACCCAACTATGACCCAACTTCCACCCAGAGTTAAAAAAATCGCCAGCTCGTTGCAATTGCAGGCGTAGGAATCACGAGTTATGGTCACATCAAGAGGAAGTACAAGGACACTACACGATTAGCATAGGTTCTTAGTGTGCTAAAACCACATCGAAGCTATGTAGAGACAAATACACCGACTAGATAAGAAACTTGTCAATTTTTTATTCTGTGAGTTTCCACAACCTCTATTCAAATAGAACGTCACGATAACGATCGGTTTTCGCAAAGCTGTTTAGTACGTTTTAAAACATATAAGAAAACTTCCATGAAGCGGGTTTGTAAGACTGTAATGGAAGCTACCAGGGTGTGTATATGAGAATTATAAAAAGATAAACTTCGAAAAGATCTTAGCAAGCATCACCCCTAGGATTTCGCTTTCTTCCATATAGTTGCTCACCTTTAATTTAGCCTGCCATTTTGTATATATGTTCTCTACCTGCGCACTAACTTGTGAAGACCGTAACACTATAGCCTGTTTTCAAATATTAGGGAAGCCATCTATCAGTTGGAACAAACAAAGGTTATGTTCAAATCTGGGATACCCAGAGCACGAAAAAGGTTTCGTCGCTTGAAGGTCATCTGCTGAGAGTTGGTAAGTGTTTCCAAAATCTGACGTCACAAATTGGTGACTATGGATTATAAAAACAGAAAAAATCAGATTGTGGTTAAAAATGTCAACTTTGTGTAGCATATTTAGTTAATTTCCATTAGCTTTGTAAATATTTTGAACAAACGAACGTTTCTTCTTCGCTGTTATATCGCATTATGGTCGTCAATTGTTCTATCTGTTAAATACTCTGGACTGGGAAACCAGATAGTTGTGTATGTAATACAGTGTATCGTTTTGTATGGCCTTCCTTGTGCTGATGCTCTGTGACCCATTTTACTTGATGGAGGTAAATGGTTTGCAATAATCACAGTAATCACATTTATCACAGTGATCGTAACAATGGTTTATTCATAACCACGCTACACTGTGATTATATCTCCAGTTGGCATCCGTACAGAGAACATCTAAATAAACAGTACACTTCTTGCAGCTCACCAAAACAGTCCATTTACGTTAATATTCCTACAACAGAATCTAGTACTTGATAGCTACCTTTACGTTTATACTTAATATCTCAAGAGAAGATAGTTCCTCTTAACAAGGGGTTGCCCTACTGTTGATGCATATTTGCAATAATTGCACGTTTAAAAACCCTTTAAGTGTTTCAAACGGTAGAATTCAGTGCCTTTTTATTTAGGTTGTAAATAGTATACATGCAATGCTTCATTATGCAGTTCAACGTATTAATCAGATCTGAATCGCACATGTAAACTAGCTATGCTCCATATTTATCGAGATTATTTTGATGTGATCTTGCTATTTCGTACCTTCCACTAGGCTCTTTGGCTTGGAACAACGACCTGCTTTGTTCAGGGAGCCGTGATCGTGTCATCTTCCTCAGGGACATAAGGTTCGTCTTCGTTAACCCTGTGGTGTTGTTTTGTATGTTCCTGGACTTATTACTTTAGTTCGGCTATTTTAGGCCCAATAGTTAGTTAATCATATTTCTCCGAAATATTAACATCTTAATGAACACGTTTAATCAATTAAGGTTGGCAGAAATACTAGAAAAACAAAGCCCTTATACTTTCTGCGCTCAAAAGTTTCTAAATTATTAGGATTTGTAGAACATTAATATTAGAACGAGCAAAAAAAAAACTGAGGAATACAGAAGTAAAGTGTATGCATAGTGTGTACATGAAATACCAACATAGCCTAGATCTTGTCTTGAATATATTTTATCCAAATTTTTATTTCTGTTTAGATCCTCATCTCCTTCAGAAAAGAAACTGATCGGCCATCGTCAAGAGGTGACTGTTTCTTCAATGTAGTACTTTTTTAGTGAACGTGTCATTTCCAACCAGTGTTATGTCTTATTTTACGTCCAGAGAACAAGGAGCCAGAGAAGAATATTGCGTGTCTCGAATCTTGATCCTAACTGAACTAAATTAAATTACAATACAGGGGCGTGTACTCATAAAACGAGGGGACGCTACGAAAGTGTTGTTGATTACGTTGCTGTGGATACGTAAACAATGAAAGGTGTTGTTGACAATGATACAATTGAAGACGTGATTACATTCGACAATGGTTACTACACTTTCCTTGATTATGAGGAACGTTGTGTATAAGCTTTATTAAATCTTGGCAGCCGTATTATTTTCAAACTGTTTTAAGAATCTGTAATGATTTTTACAAATCTCTAGCCTGTTATGTAGGCAATGGTTTGTTATTCTGAAGTTGCTTTTGCAAGAAATGATGCACTTTTAAAGAACTGTGGGTGCTTTTTTATTACACCTTGCTGGGAGCTACCCTGCAACTGTGTAACGCAATTCGTGACTTAAGGATAACATAGCTACCTGTGATATCAAGGCTGGCCTGTGTTAATCCACATACCATTATGAAGCCACCAGTGTCTCATTAATGTATGTTATTTTATGAAATGTCGTGGTACGCATTCTCTTTTTACATAAAATATCATGATATACACCCTTTTTTATAAGAACTTGTAAGTTAATTACCATACTGGCTCTTAATTTTCCAAAACTTTGAGGCTGGACTGTTCTTAATTGCTCTTAAGTATTAGGGTGTGACAGGGCTGTATTAGCGTGTTCAGACTCCATTTGGCGACAAAATTGGTGAGCCATCGTTTATTTACTAAAATCTTTCAAGATTTGCCGACAGTGCGCCCCTAGATGGCAAAAGCTCCTAATGTTTGAAACGGAATTACTTTCGAAGGGGTGTCACATCACAGCTTTTCTCTCATTGTTATCGTATCCAAATTTGAGAACGTATGCAAACAAATATTTCTTCAAAATTTCACTTTTAAGTAGCTCAGCTTGTTCTTAGTTCTTAACTTTTGACCAGTTTGGAGGCTCGAGTTCTTACAAAATTGTTCCTTTAAACAAGTGTCTGTACGTAGGCTAGCTTTTTAATGGCTTGATAAAAATAGCGTTTTTATGATTTTTCAAGGTTTGTGGTCTTCGGTGGTCACCTGATCGTCAGTTGCTGGCTTCTGGTGGTAATGACAACAAGGTTTGTTGTTTGATCATAACTTCCTTGTTTTAAATTTGACAGCATTGTAGTCTAGTTTCCTGTTTTTTAGCTTCCCTCGAATTTTTGTCTCTACGTTACTTGGACTTTATTTACTGCCTACGAGATCGGTAACTTAATCATTAAATCATCATAGATTAACTAGAATTAGAAAGATGAATAAGTCTCTTCGTTCAAAACTCTATTCTTCCATGCTTTTGCATGATTCAAACCAAAATGTGCTTGAATTAGTTAAAAAGGAGCCCCGAAAATTCATGTCTTTTATTGATTTTCAGAATGTTTATGCTAGATTTTCTCTTCATTTTGTTTTTACCTGCATTTTTATGCCGTTTTCTCGTGAAGTCTTTAGGGTACGACAAAAAACACAAGTAAAGAACAGTTATTATGTTTGTTGTCACTTATGTCTTTGACGCAGCGCTATGGTTTAATCGTGCAGGCTTGGCAATCTTTACCAGGAACTGTTGTTTCATATCATTTCATTTTCTCTGCCAGCTCATGGTTTGGAATCTTTCCAGTACCTCACCTTATCAGCAATACAATGATCATGTTGCCGCTGTGAAGGCGATTTCTTGGTCTCCACATCAGGTATGTAGACATAAGATGTGCAATGTCCCTTCTGTGTCATATTTCATCCTTTCTTTATGGGAGAAATCTTTAATTAAGATGAATGAGAAGCTTGGTGTTCAAATGAATTGGTTGGTTTTAATGTCTTATGCCGTCTTTACTCATTGACGGACAGTACGATAAAACCCAATTTGTATTCAATTGGAATTGGACTTTTAGGCCGTTTGTGTAGCTACCTCTTATTTGATTTTGTGTACCAAGGCACGTATAAAGTGTTTTGTTATCCTGCAAATGGACTGTCTTTTGCAACATAGACTTGCTTAAGGCAAGAAGTTTGTTAGTAGTAAGCTTGAAAATGTGGTTTGAAGTGCCAGACTTTCGAAAAGGAACAAGGTAATCTATTGAAGGTATTGACATATACTGGTGACAAATTTGTTGATTTCTTATTAGTTGCTTTTTGACGTTGTATTTTTTGTTTTTTGCTTTGCTGATCGTTGTCCTTGTATAGCATAAATGAAATAACCTATTTTGACACGAAGTTCTGAAAATGCCAGCTTTTCAAATGAGCTAAATATATTTTTTTATAAACGTGTCTTTGTACTATTATTGAGGGAGAGAGAAAATGTTCTAAAACCGAGGGGAAGCTAACAGTGCAAAGAGCACACTGAACATTCCTTTGATTTTCAGGCGATGCTACTGAGCTATCTATATAGGAAGTGACAATTTCGGCGATCAAAAATATGATCCTTAGTTAACATACAATATGTCATAAATAAACGTGTTATCTTTAGAGTCTTGTATATTTCTCAACCAAAAAAGTTTATAGATCATAAATGCTTAAACAAAGAACAACTGTAGGTTCTTTTATTCTTGTGTTCTTCTTCGAGAAGAGGGGGGAGGGATTCACAGTTATGGCATGAACTGAACTTTGGTCATTTTTACACTGAATTTAAATTATTTTTTTAACTTGTTGAATGTTTGTGCATGGAATATAGCAACGCCCCCTCTTGGCAAAATAGATAAGGTCCAACAGTTCCTTCCTAAAGTTTCTTTATGACTGACAAAATGAGAACGTTGGGAAAACCTAATCTCCTAATAACTTGTGCAGCCGGTTATAAAGCACTACCATCTTTTTGGTTTCCCATTTTATTCTCTTCAGGGCCAGAGAAACAAACTCTCATGTATTTTAAGGGGGCTATTTTCCTATTTTATTTTTTCAGGGCCATAGAAACTAAAACGGTTTTAATTTTCAGCATGGTCTCCTTGCATCTGGTGGTGGGACCGTGGACCGTTGTATACGATTCTGGAATACGTTAACAGGACAAAATCTACACTGCATTGACACAGGGTCACAAGTACGGAAACTTTGTTATTTTTAGTCATCTTGAGTCATTTCAATTAAAGGTTATGAATTGCTCTAAAGTTTTAATGTGCAATGTCGTTGGCCTAACAAAGGGTTTTCATCGAAAGTTGCTTTGGAAAAATTGTTTTTGTGAGCTTTTCCTTATTTGTTGTTATGATCAACGAACAGGAGATTTTTGGTGATACAATCAGAATCAATCAAAGTTTCATAGCATTTGAAATTGTGTCCATCGATGAATTTACAGTTGAGGTGTTTAGGTATGTAGAATATAGGCCGATTTTTTTCGTAAAGATTTGTCGTAAAGAAGTTTTA
The DNA here is from genome assembly GCF_057945365.1 of Rhopilema esculentum. Lineage (NCBI taxonomy): Eukaryota > Metazoa > Cnidaria > Scyphozoa > Rhizostomeae > Rhizostomatidae > Rhopilema > Rhopilema esculentum. The sequence goes on from NC_142822.1 coordinate 3,241,164, forward strand.
TTCAATCGAGAAAATTTTCAGGTCTGCAATTTGGCATGGTCGAAACATTCGAATGAGCTGGTAAGTGAAGACATTTTTTCTTTGGTATAGAGCACTTGATCCTTCCACTATGATCCTTCGTATGAAGTTAAGTCTGGCCATGGATTTGCACAATCAAAGATGCATCTTGTCATTGTTTTCAAAAGGATGTTGATATAGAGCCATTCACTTTGTTTTTGAGTGTTGAAGCACATGACATGTAAAAACTGTAGGCCAAAATTACAGTCAAGAATATGAATGAATTTTAAAAAAACCGATAATTTAATTTAATATAGTGAAACACTCAATTGTGGATTGCAAAGTAGTTGATACAAGAAACTCATCGAGCATCGAGTCACTATCATCATCAGCATACCATCATCAATCATCCAATCACATCATAAACTTCAGCATCATCAATCATTCAATCACATCATAAGCTTCAGCATCATCAATCATTCAATCAAATCATAAGCTTCAGCATCAATCATTCAATCAAATCATAAGCTTCAGCATCATCAATCATTCAATCGCGTTATTACTATCATTTGTCAATCATCCAATCACAATATCATTATCAAAATCAATAATCCAATCATTATCTATGTCATAATCATCATTATGATGAACAATGTAATCATGGACACAATCATTACAAAACCATGACCTATAAACTGTATGTTGTTTTTAAAACAAACGGATTTTGATTTTAGGTTAGCACACATGGCTATTCGCAGAATCAAATTCTTGTCTGGAAGTACCCAAGCCTGCAGCAGGTTGCAAAATTAACTGGTCACACATGCAGGGTCCTCTACTTGGTATGTTGTCGCACGGCCCTTAACATGAGAGCGAACATTGTCAGCATCCATAATTTGCTATCATCACATTCTCCATACATTCTAACATTCTATCACGGGTAGAAATCTGAGAGTGGCAAGATTTCTTTAAGCTTATTCAGTAAATCACTCCTGGAAAGTTTAAAAATGCTCTCGCTTGCACTGGATCATCCTCTCAAATTTTGAAGGCAAGCACAGAAAATCAAATCGGGGATTTGGCGGGGTGCCGGGGGTGCTGGGGTACTTAAATTTATTTTGTTCTTCATGGTCTTCTCACCTTCTGTAACCTGATCACCGCTTTATTTCTTTTCTTGAACCTGTATCCATATTGTTAGACATGGATTGGAGAAATTATCATATCCAAACAACTAAATCTTACCAGGCTCAGTTTTACTTAAATTGCTGTTGTTGTGGGATGACCTTTTTTAAGAACAATGCTCACGGCCAGTAAACATGATATTTCGAAACTTAGAATATTAGAAGCGAGCCTTATATTTGATTGCTTTTAAATTAAAAACATTTCCATAAGGTTGTATGTGTGTCAGCAGAAGTCTAGAGTTGGCTACGACACCCATCCGACTCATCATAAAAACAGATTGGTGTTGTCGCAGACAATCTAGGGCAGTCAACCCAATATTGATTCGGTTTAACTCTACCACTTCCCGATTAGACAATATTTTCGGAAGAACTTTTCGAAGGCCGCTTTCGACGATGCTAACTAGTATTGACCAAGAAATCTTTAATAAGCCTCCAGCACTGGGCAAATGAGCCCTAAGTAAGAGGAAAATAGCATTGAAGATTGGGAATAAATGATGTTAGGCATTTGAACCTACTTGTAAGAACTTTTGCAATGCACAATGAAAGTATGGCTTAGCTGTGTTGGGTTTGAATGGCTTCAGCAAACCCAAGGCAGTGTCCCAACTCTTTTTGAATAGATCATATGCATTCAACACTTGTACAGTTGAAAACAAACAAAATATTAAGCGATCCATATGGTTCTTAGGCTGAATTTCCTTGTCAAATATGCACGTATTGCGGAATTTTGCGAGAAACTCCTTCGATTTTATGCACATGAATATAATCTAGTTCTGTCCTCTAACCATTGCAAGGACGTTAGATCGTGACTTGAAGGTAACAAGTGTAAGCCAGCAATGTGTGTTTGCTTACGTGGAAATAGCAAGTAGAAAAGAGCTAACACCTGGTTGGTTTTTTATTGGCCAATCAGTGCCTAATAACATCTGATCAAAGTCGCTGTCGAGACTGGACCTGTTATATTTTTCTCGAAAAGCATGAAAATGCATAAAACTTTCCATGAGCAAGAAACAGGTTTTGGAACTCGGCAAATTGCAGAAGGATGGTGCCCTTGGATTTACCCTGAAAATGATTTACTTTCTTATTTTTTGTATCAGGCGATGTCTCCTGATGGAGAGTCAATAGTGACCGGAGCAGGCGACGAAACACTGCGCTTTTGGAACGTGTTTAGCAAGGCCCACACACAAAAGGTGATTTTTAATTCATTATGTCGACTCAATAAGGCATGGGACGACCAGCTGGGCTTGATTTGCCATGTGTCGTATTTGATTCTGCATTGGTCAATCGTTTCTACACGCTGTGTACCCTTTTTTGCTTGCCTTCTCTAAATCATGTCCTAGCTTGATTCCTACTACGTTTTTCGTGCCTGCAATGAGTTCTTAAGTGATGACGTCACAAAAATCTATTTTTAGATTTTTGAATTTTAATCCCATAGCTTCATGAAGTGCCTCTATATGTGCAAAATCAGTAAAATGGGTTAAGAATGGGCTGAGATATGACCACATAAGCACAAGCATTTTCACCATCAAAAAAAGCTGTTATTTGGGCTCTTTTAATAATTTTGTGAGATTGAAAAGTTCTAAAGATAATTTTCTTGTGGCATCAACGCTTAAAAACACAATTTGGTGTGTGCTCTTTATCAGTCCTGGTCTTCCTTTTCAGTATAAAATATGTTTGTCTTTTAGAACGAAATTCCGCATCCTATCATACCAAATCTAAGAGAATTCTTGTATTAAGTGGCGGAGAAACATGTGTTTATGTCCTTGGTCTTTCGTGTCTGTGCCCTGTGTGCTTGCATTTATGTGGCCCTGTGTCTGCATGCCTGTATCTTTTTGCCCCTGTGTGCCTGTTTCCCTGTGTGCCTGTGTTCTGGTGTGCCTATGTCCCAATTTCCCAGTGTGTTTGTGTTCCTGTGTCTGTATGCCTGTATCTTTGTGCCTGTATCTTTGTGCCTGTATCTTTGTGCCCCATTGTGCCTGTTTCCCTGTGTGCCCCGAGTGCCTATGTCCTTGGGTGCCTGTCTCCCTGTGTGTGTGTGTCTGTATGTGTTTGTGTCCCTGTGTGCCCTTTGATTATTTACGCTCTTCACATCTATTTATTTTTCTATTTGCATTTCAACCCTTTTAGAGTCAATTTAACTATTTTGTTTTGATTTGCTTCTGATACCCAATATTTCATAAGGCGAGTACTTCTATCATAATTTTTCTCTAGGAGAGCAAATCTGAGTTGAATCTGTTCTCGCATATACGATAGCGAGCTGAAAGATATTTATTTTCAAGTTCAGAAAGACAAAGGTTGTATTGAGGTTTTTAACTAAAATTCTATTCTTTTTTTATGTTGCGTTGTAAATAAAGTATTACATTAGACATATAGGTAAAATCCTATCTAGTATTGTCTTCATAGGGTCTTTAATTACTACTAACCTCGTGTAGAAGAAAACCTTTTATGCCACATTTTCCGTAGCACGTCTTGCAAGGGCAGTGCTTTTTAACCCCGGTGAGTGCCGTCTTTTAGTTTCTATACTTTATGAGGTATGTCCAAAAAAGGAGTATAAAACTTTTCCAGTCCTAGGAACTAGTTTTTAAAAATGGGGTGCTTTTACAATGGAATCATAGCTGCTAAAAATTATACAATTTCTTTTAAAAGACCAAATATCATAGTTATTTCTCGTACAATATATAATATCCCTAACCCAAGATAGAATTTGAACTGGAAAGCAATAACAAGCCTTCTAATGCCTTCTGTAAGATGTCAGAGGGCTGAAAATTTATCGGGTCTTGAAATTAAGTGACTGCCAGACAGAAAGGGGTACGAGGTCGTTGGTCCACCCACTTTGCAACCGCCCAATTTCTGACCCGTCATTGAAAAGTGACTGTGTTCAGATAGGTTGTTTATTTGGGCATCCCTTTCAATGCGAGATTGATTAGAACTGTACCAGTTTTTGTCATCATGAAAATTCCGCGACTATTCTTCATATGAAACTCATGTGAAGATTGAAAATATTGCAATTTCAGTGAAGCAGAATGATATAGCCACGTGTCAAGTATGTGTTTGATAACTATGTATGGTAGTGACTGCAGACGGGCAGGGTGCTAGAAGATATATATAGTTAATTTGCTTTAAATTACTCTAAATTGTGGTTTAACTTAATCTTAACTATATTCATTGTCAAATCAAATGTCAAATGTGCTCCAAGTTTTTCCCTCCGTTTATGAATTACATCTGCATTGATGATTGACAGCATAAAATGGTTCTGTGCCTCGTTTTGTAACTAATTTTAAAAGACTGGACTGGCAGGTGGAACATGTTTTCCTCTTTTATACCGAGTGTTTGTTACAAATTTTGAACCTATCTAGTTAATTTTTTGTCTTGCAATAGTGAAGTCCTGTACGCAAGTGTTTTCGCAACAATCGAATTTAGAACATTAACTCCAAATCTGATAGTTTATTTTCTGGAGGATGTGTGTAATATTTGTTACCTGTGTGCAGATCTTACTGAAGTGCACTGAAATCGACGTGGGCTGAATTGAAATATTTCAAGTGGTGGGTTTTATAACTCAGCACAAATGTCGAGGATGTACAAAAGGCATCATGCCCTTCAAATACCGTTGAAATTGCCATGTTTGTACCTAGAAGTTAGTTTGTTGGAAATATCGAACCTAGCGAAATGTAAATAATTTCTACTTCCATTTGAGAGAATATCTAGTCCATTCAAATTCAAACTCTGCACGAATGAAGAAAAGTTGATTAAACATGGCTTTTTTGTACCGTATCCTTACTACTTCAGTAAATCTCAGGAAAATATCAATTTGATAATAAGACAATTTCTTTATCCTCTATTTACAAATTTGTAGCAAATATTATATGCATCATAAAATACAGTATTTATTTTAAACAGTACAAAAAATTATGTCTACATATTTTGTTTCAAAAACTTTTTCGGTAACTTCATACATTATATCAATCTTATTCTAATGTTCTAAAATTCCATGAAAGGACAATATTTTTAAAAATACCCTTCCTTCTAGAATCCTTCTTTACATCAAACTCCAATTCTGACATTTACTGCCCTCTGACGGACCTACACTCTACGACAGCACTCTACGAGGTTTTGCTTTTTTGTTGCTTACACCATATGGGTGCTCCAAGTCCCCCACTGTTGAGCTAAGTATGTCGTAGACAGGCATTGGTAAAGTAGATTTACAATAAATCTCCGATCGGAGTATGCATGTATAATACGCACTTATATATATATACATCTTCTAAGTCTAAAAATTTACATAGGCCTCTATAAAGTAAGTCATTGCGCTCAGAGAACGGGGTTTGCTTTCCACAAAAGCATGCATTCGTAAGCCTGGAGGAGGTAGCCTGCGTGCAGACTCTGTTGACAAATTGAAAAGAGGAGAAAGATTACTTTTTCCCCTTTTCAATTTCAGAGTTTGCACGCAGGCTAGGAGGAGAGGCATTCGGGTAAAATAGTACGTACGTTCTAGATTTATTAAATAGCCAGCTTTCAACATGTTTACAAACTAGGGTTAATTATTTATCTGTAACTCGTCAGCACAGGTAAAGAATTTAACTTCATCTTCGTGTGTTGGCAGACTTATTTGTCAATATCCTTTCTCCCCCGTTAGTAAGGAATACTGATTGTGCTTGTCAAAGGGTAGGGATCTGCCGAGAAGCGCAAGTGCCTCTACAGGGTGAGGGATCCTGGATGTGTCTCTTTAATTAATTCTACCATCTGTTTACGAAATTGTAACAATAGCTTTCCAGTAAGTGATGATTCTAGAAACTGGTTCTTGGTAACATTGCTCGCAAAACCACTCTGTTCTTCGCAACCATTTCCCGCTGAGGGAAGCTCGACGGCGGCTGCAGTGTCCTAATCTACAAGACTTCTACATGGTATATAAAGTCTATAAGAATGCATTGTAGACTTTTTGATGGCGGCGAAGCATGATTGTCAGTAACAGAACAACGTTCACTTGTTCATTTTTCTCCACATCCTGCCTTTCCCGAATCTGAAATACAGGCGTTTGCCTGGCACTTTTCTAAGTATGTCCAGCTTTATGTAATATCGCAAGGAGCGGGAAAGTTTGTCGTAATTCATATTTGATAGCTTCTTTTTCTTCCCCCACAGTTCTGCCAGCTGCTTTGTGTCTTTTAGTCTGAACTCCCTTTTCTCTTTATCGATCCACTCCACTACGTCGAGGCCCGGTGACTGATCACTGTCCAATAACTCTCGTAGAAAATCCCACAAATGGTAACACTTGTTGGCTGAAAACGAAAGCAAAGTAGACTATTAGCCACCGAATTTTGGACAGGAGAAGTAAAAAGGGCGGAGACAAAGGACCCCCGTGCTGGGAGGAGTGGCACTGGGCGTTCTCAAGGTTCTTTGCATACTGTGCCTCAAAATAATATTCTGGGATGATCGTAGCAGAAATTGTGACAGATATGATAAAAAACGTGCTAACAGGAATCATAATTACAGCAGTAGTGGATTGCTTTTAAGGGTAAGGGCCTGTTTACACGGCATCGGATCCAAATGGATCCGTACCCAATGTGGTAAGGATAGGCTTTGCGTTTACACGGGAGCTGGCGGATCCGATCCCCAAAAAGGTCTCGTGTAAACGGTTGGGATCAGATCCAAACAGGTCGGTAAAAAAGGGGGTCCATTTCGAGGACCGAGTACCTACACCTTGGAGAAAATGCACACCAAAAAGGAGCAAGATCTGATCAACTTTTCAAGAGTAAATGAAGAGATTCATGTTGTTCTGCAAGTCTGTTCGAATAGAAAGTTAATGTAATTTTATTTTATCTCGTAATTCTTAAATAGAAAATCGATTGTGCTTGATTGTTGAACTAAAAAGGTACTCACGTCCCGGTCTATGATTTGCCGATTTTATTTCTCTTTTTGGGGCATTGTCTGGCTCGTTTGTACCTGGAAAAGAGGAACCATTCAATTATCGAATAATCTATAAAATTAACAGAAAATTTGCTTTTGCTCAACTCTTTCTTGTTCATTTTCAGGAGTTTGCACATACATTTATTTACCTTTTTCTAAACTATCTAACACCTATCCACAGTTACATGATATAAAAATTTTATGGTGCAAAGGTTATAAAATCCGAATATCCTTGGAAAACCATCCGTGCATACTATACGCATTATTTTGGATGACAAGAGCAATGCCTCATCATTGCTTTGTTATATCTTTGTTTTTACCATCCAAATTGCTCAAGTTCATATCATGTTAAATATACAGAAGTTTAAGTTTGACCATCTAATCTGCAGTCGAAAACGTACTTTTCCACAGTGGAAAGCCTGGCACCCCCTTTCTAGAGAGATGCCATTAAAAGCACTTTGCAAAAAAAAGAAACAAAAGGTGTTACCATCTGGGAAATAGCTTGGAGGTTCAGCAAATGCTGACCCAGAGAATTTTTAACCTGGGTAATCCCCCTCCTATCTAACGGCGGTTTCTCTCATCGTAGACCGGTGTAATCCTTTCTAATTGAGGGCTAGGATGCTTTGACGTAAACAACAATGAAACCGTTGCAACAAAGCTAAGGAGCTAGCCGCAAGCGGGAACCATCTTTGACGTCACTAAAACACATCCCTGTTCTTTTTCCCTGTTCTCGTTATCAAACGCCGGACTTTGTAATATTTTGTTCAGTTACTTTCCGAAATTCAATTTTTTGGTGTTTTATTTCTGTTGAAGGTTCATCTTCGCGAGAATATATCAAAAGCGCGGTTTTCAAGTCAGATATATCACTACCCTTGTGACGTCATAGCCGACTTGACGATCTCTTAAGAATTTTCAAAGGTTGAAAATGAATGAATAATGTAAAATTTTGCATTACGTTGTGAAAAATCTTTTAAAATGAACGAATTAATGCCTGAAACATTCTTTGACAAAAAATTTCACCAACCTTCTACGTCTCTGTCATAGTTTAAAGAATCTGTGCCTGTGCCGATAGACTTCCACACCCTTGGTCTTTTTTTCTCAGTTGCTGTTTCACTTTCGTCGGGCCTATCTTGTTCTAGCAGATTCTTGAACGTCTGCAAATCGCATTTCGCGTTTGGTTGCATCATATCATCAATTACACTCATGAAACCCATGTCGTAATTATTACTTGCTACATGATTTGCTGTGCTGTCGAGATTGCCAAAAGGCTGCATTTTCGCCGTTGACTTTGAATTAAATTTCGGCCGGCTATCGGTAAAAAATTCTTCATTGTCCGTAGAGCAATCCGACCATGATTGTCGCGTGTGACTGTCGGGCCAAGTGGAAGTCGTATCGGAGTCAACTGATGTTTGTTGGGACAAGATTGGGACCCTATGTTCTAGAATTGAAAAGTGAGATGGTACATCAGGACATGCCCTGCCATTCCAGCCATTAGTTATTGTACGAGAATCGGGTGTTTCCCCAAGCAGGCACTCAATGTCGCCATTATTGCCCAGTACTGACGAAAGGAGATACAAAATCGGTGTGAATGATCTGGTCTGCAAAGCCTCGACAAGTAAATTTACTTCTCTTGTTCCTATTAGAGATTTTGCCTGTTTATCATTCAAACCCAGTCCTGTGTGTGATTCCACAATTGTGTCTTCACCCTCGATGTTTGTTGCGATTAACTTTGTTTCAGTATAATCCATGTCGATTTCGGGGGCTTTTAAAATTTCAGATATGTCCGTCATCCATTGTTCCGCCTCTGCAAAATCAAGACCCTCTTCGAATACTATGTCTTTGTCTGTTTGCAATAAGGTTCCGTCTACTTTCTTACCATTTTTGCTTGTTTTGCTGAAATTGTCACAGGGCTGCTCCGCCTGCATGCTGCGGGCACAGTTCACTAATACGTCGCTCCTGTTTTGCAATGAAGCAAACAACTCCTCTTTTCTTGCTGCAATGCCAGTACCAGAGCCAAGAAATTGATTTTTATCATTGGCATCGAGTGAAAGATCAAATGCCACCATCTCCCAAGCGTTGGCTTTGCTGACTTGAATATTAGAAAAACTCTCTACAGTGTCGCTGTTTCCAGCTGGTTTCGAATACTGACATGGCCATGGATAAACACCCCTCTTATTTCGCTGTAAGAGGTCATCTAATATCGTTGTTACGTCAATGCTTTTGTCAACCCGACCTCTATTTTTGTCCCGGTTGTGGCCGCAACCGGGGGTGAACTCTTGTTTAATAAGTGTCGTATTTTCCGGGTTATGATTCATACCTGTGACGGGGAACATAACCATCTCTTCAAATTCTGTCTTTCTTGTTGAAGATTCATCTGTTATATAATCAAAATCTTTACTAAGTTTGAAAGACTTCATCCAGTTTTTATCGTCCTCCATTGTACCACATTTACAGATTCCGAGAAGATATCCGATGCTTTTATCGCCAAGTTTTTTCTATTATAGAATGAAAGAAAATCAATTAATACCATCCTTTACATAAAGAAATTTTTTATGAAAACTCTAGAATAGAAGAATGCACACCGCAGTGTTTAATAAAAGCTCCATAATATTTAGTTCTGTCGGAATATAATAACCTGGGGTTCCTAGGACCGGCATTCGTAGTGGTGAGATGATCAGATGTAAATTTATTACAATTAGTTGTTCCTTCTACTGTAAATAAACATAAAAATGAGGATTATGTTATATTTTGGTCGAACAGCTAGCAGAAAGCGAAAAAGCTCCTCAGCTGACAGCAAAACCACAATTATTGTTTAAGCGGAATATGGTAAAAAGTGGACCACAGACCCATGGATGGGAAGTAGGATTTCTTTGTGGTTAAGTACGAAAGAGAAATAGAACTGAAGCATTATAGGGCCTATTCTTTGGTCCTTATTTTAACAACAGGCCGTTTCAGTGCGTGTCAGCAGGACAGACGATTTGTTTTCAGCATCCTTTCAGCTCGTGTCAACGGAACTTCTTCCAGTTTCAGCTCTGATTCAGCTTGGTTTTAGCAGTGATACAATAAATCAATGCTCTCTCAGAAAATCGTCTTGTTGCTTAATTGTTGCTCATTCCGTCTCTGCGCTGTTTACATAAACCAAGTTTCCGGATAATGTCAATGATTTTTGTACACACCCATATTACGTAAAAGTGCATTTTTAGTAACGCACTGCTTGGACAGGAAAGTAGGACAAAGAAATGCAGTTCTGGGAAAACGAGTTTTAGAAAACTCAGCGGATATTTCAGACATTCTGAGAACAATGGGAGACATACTGCCTTTAAGATAGTAACTGCACATTTCTACGATATATTTCCCAATTACCAAATAAAAATGAAGCTGTGTGGATCTGTTCTAGATCTGTTATTCTCGGGCATTTTCTTAAACGTTTTTTTTTAATTCAAGGGCGCCTAATACAATTAAAAGGTTTGGTGGGGAACAGTTAGCAAGGGACTATTTCTTTAATAGTTAGGGTGGCATGTATCCCTTGTTCCACGCGGTACAAAATACTGCTGCATGGCAAACAATCAATAATCCCAATTCTTGCATTTGAGATTAGTACACGAAACAAATAGGACTAGAGAGCACAAAGTGTGTGGAGATTGAAGTAAGAATTGTTCAATAAAGTTACTGTGAGTGTGGGCAATATACTCAAGGGCCCTCAAGGTTGGACAATTACATGAAAATGAATTGTAGTGAAGCTAGATAGATAAAAATTTGGCTTTCCAAAAAAGCGCCTTATTTATTTTGTAACTAAGCCTAGTTTTGGACGGACGGAGACGTGCCGTTTTGGTTCAAAATTTTGACCCATAATTCCGCACTTGTCTGAAAAAATGTTACCCATAATGCTGTAAACATGATGAAAACTATACCCATAATTCCGCATGGCAAAGAATATATTTTAAAACAAAACAAAATCCTTTTCCCCAAAATCTCAATATTCCAAATTTTTCACACTTTCATTTCCAAATGGACATGCTAATTTTCCCTCTTAATAATTTTGCAACATTTTTCTAAAATAGTGCCTATAATACTGCATGTTTCTTCAATTGGTACCCATAATTCCGCACAATTTTCAAAAACTGATGCCGATAATGCCGCACACCGCACTTTTCAGAGAAAAGTACCCTTAAATAATAGCACGTTCCCGTACCTCAAATATTGTTGAGGTTTGAAAGCAAGGAAATTTTAGGCTTGGGTGATAATGGTATTCAGGAATAGTGACGGGAAATTTTGGCAAGTTTTGGGAAAGAAGTTGGAAAGGGATCCTGATGCTCATAAGAAATGTTCATGAAAAATGGAAATGTTCAGATCCTAATGGAATGTTTGTCTCAAGAAGTCTGTTACAGCAAAAAGAGAAACTTGTAACAAAAAGAGGTAAAACAAGGGAGTACTAGATATTCTTTTGCGATCTTATCATCGTGTCCGCCTTTCACGCTGGTTTTTTTTTCTTGAAATTTCAACGCATGCTAATACACGCTAAAGTAATTTACTTACATTTTTGTGAAGTCCTAGATAAAACAGAATGCTTTTGATATCCAACCCTTTATTCTTAGCAGAGTTTTGATTCTTTTTGTAAACAGTAAAATTTCGACACAAGATTATCCCATCAAAGTAATAATTGCATCTTCTGCATTTTTATGTTAAAAAGACAGCATAATGCTAGCACTAAATGTTTTGTACACAAGATTGACGTTTTGCAGGCTCTGGTAGCGAAGCTGAGCTGCTAGCACCTGAATATGCGAAGTATGTCAATGATATGAAATAATAACACTTTTATGTTTGAAGTTTCGTTTTTATGTATCATTAAAATCCTCAAGCAATATCAAAAGACTTCTTTTTCCGGTTTTCCTACTCCCTTTTAGGGGTGCAATCGCATTGAAAACGACAAGAATGTTCGGGTGCGAGGATGGCTCAGTTGTTGGAGGCGCTGACTACAGACCCAAGTGTCCGTGGTTCGAGTCTCTCGGTTTCACCCAGAGTGGGGAGAGTCGCCTGCTCTCTGTAATTCCAGGCATAGGAATCACGAGGTGTGGTCACATGGAGAGGAAGGACCAGGACACTACTCGATAAGCCTAGCTTCTCAGTGTCCTAAACACTACCTTCGGATGCTAGGTAGCAACAAATACAAATAAGAATGTTAAGAAGCTTTCAGTGCTCAGCGAACATGAGAATTTCCAAGGTGATATTTTGACTTTTCGGAAGCTATTTTTTTCTATTTTGCCAGTTATCTCATTAGGAACAGAGTTTCTAGTGACTTGTTGCTGAAAGTTTTGCGTTAACGTTTTTCTTGAGATCGTGTTATCTTTTGCTGAGTAGCTCCTTTAATCCATTTTTTCTCAATATTAATCCATTAAAATGATTATGTTTTTAGTTGTCACGTTAAGCCCATAAAAAAGATTAGTAGTACTGAACAAATCAAATTTACTCGTAAGAAAATTCGTGCCCTGTTAAAATGCTAAAAAAATTCAAATTAGCTGCTATTTTTCATTACCCAACCTTTAGCTATATTGAGAAGCGGAAAGATTTTCGATGGGAAGTTAAAATAATTTATTTTCTGTTTTAATCATTTTCAGCAATTTCAATGAGGGCCTATTATACAAAAGCAATCGCAAGTGCAAAATCCAAGGTATTTAGAAAATTATGTTGGAATACTTTAGATATCGTCTTAGAAAATCTGTTGTTATCAGGTATCAGGCCCCCCTTTTTTTCAACGTTTTCTCCATAATTTTTACATTTTTACATCGATTTATGGCTAGATATTGAGAAGTTAGTTTGCAGCATTTTTAGTTATATACAGATTTTAAACCTTCATTTTGTCCTATACTCTTTTGTCTAGAATTTCAACGTTTTATTGTTATCATCAGTTGGATTTCATATTATAAATGGGAGGCTCGCCAACTAAAGAGCTGGTCCGTTTACACAAAACTTGATGGCTTAAGTCTTTGATGCCTTGTAAAGGGGAAACCCTGTCCAAGAGGGTATTATCTGAAATATTCCCTAAAAGTAAAGGGTACTTTGACACCCTGTGGGTAAAGCTAGTTGTTAGGGGTAACAGATGCTAACGGCAACTATTTGGGCAATGGATTGTATGTAGGCCTGAAAAATATTGTTAAAATATTTAGCCCTACTTAATGTTATTTAAGACATTTTATCAATTTGATTTTTAGCCAAGAATATCAACTGGGGAGGAGGGAGTTATTTGTACCTGTGCCCAATAACAATTCTAGAAAAGAATGGAATGCATATTACTTATGAAAGATTCAACGATGGAAATGGAGTCCAGGTATTGCCAGGTAGGTAGAAACGATCACAAGAAAGTTTCGGATTCAGGCTCTTGCTTGTTATAAAATGAACTCTGAGGTTTTACTAAATGGTCCTCTTACCCAAACAGATGATATTCTTTCCCAGATCAGCCACCAACGACAATTATTTCTTGGGAATTTTTTGGCAGTTTTGGAGACCAGTTTGAATACAAGGTAGCTGAAGACTGACAAAAAAGCTTGACGAAAGTGACAAAGAAGCTGACGAAGGTGCGGGCTCTTGGTGGATCCCCGTGTTATATGATTTCTAGAGGCTTTAGGTCCATGACATAATTTGGCTTTTACATAAATCAATACAGAGATCCCTGAGCTTTCTTGAATCATAATGCCGATTGTTTGGTGCCATTTTCTTAACAGCTTATCTGGCACAACGAGCAACGCTTTAGTAGTACCAGGGGTTGGGGTACGTGATCCCAAACATTGGAAAATATGCTTCTTGTCATAGAAATGCCTTCTTTGAAAATTTCGGGAAAGTGCCCCTTTTTATTTTGCAAAATGCCCCTTCCTACCCGTTCTCCTCCAACTTCGCTTTGCTTCGACGTCCCTTGGCACCAAAGAGTAACTTTCAGCGTTTATAAATCCAAAGCATGTGATAAATAATATACCAGAATGTTTGTTTAGTATGCAGAATATTTGTCGTACTATGAGAAAACATAAAATTAAATTTACGTTTTGTTTTCTTGAATTTCTGAATGTTTTAGCTTACAAATATGTTTCAAAGGAAAATATAATTACTGAAAATGCTTTCTTGAAATACAAGTCAGTTCGTTAATGTTGATTACAAAAATTAGCGGCAAGAAGAAACGAAACTGGATACATACGGAGAGATCTGGACAAAACCTTTCGCGAAAAAGTCCCGTTCGACTTTTCGTCAACAGTGAACTGTAGCATTTATATGTCATCAAATCGGGGGTGCAATAATCGTAGAAAGGACGGTTGATTTTAAGTAATCACATTTATATAGAGGTATATCGCTTTTTGCAAGGGAAATTCGAACTTTTCTTGTAGTTATGAACTCATGATGGTTTGAAGAGGGCAAGAGTCTTCTTAGCCACTCGTTGGAGTGTTCATTCCGCCTTGCACTCTTGATCAGTTCTGAGAATTGAAGTATATGTTTGCTTATTCGTGTGCCTACCATGTTTTTTTGTTTAACAAATTAGGGAGATTAAGAAGGAACTTTTTATCTCATTGTTGTATTTTGAAGCAAAGCAGGGAGAGTCAATGGCTTAGGACTCCTTATCATAAATTTAAAAGTTGAGTTTGCACCGAAATTCGTAGATTTATTTGCATCATCTAGAAGACTAGCTGCCAAGAAATTGAAAAAAGTAAATAACATCTTTTTCTGTGGTTTGGCCAAGGTATGAACCGTTATTAAAGCTTTATCTACTTTCTTTTCTTGTTATTATGAGTTCATAAAAAAGGAATTTATCCAAGAAGAGGAATTTTTACCTCTACTATGCAAGGAAAAATTATGAAGATTTTGTCTTTGTCGAAATCTTTTAGGCTCAAACTGTAGAATTTACTTTTTTATATTCGTCTCTTCCTTACAAGTCAAAATGATGAATTTTATAATAACGGAAGCCAATTTGTGGTAAAGAATGAAGCTTGGATAACACTGTAAAGTTAATCAATTGATGCATAAAACTCACAACTTATAATGACTAGATTAAGGCAAAGGTCGATGAAGATATAGCTACAAAGAATTTATCTGATAAAGTTTTGATTGGCAGGATTGGAGTCCGTTCAACCTTTGGTCAATGAGAGCTGTTCAAATGTAACAAGCAATGATCCACCAGTAAGAAACATGAACATTTCTGACAGGATGATGCTAAGATGGATCCTTGCTGTTGTGCCCTGTTAACCTAAACATCTAAAGGTACCATTCAACATTGGACTAAATTATTCAGAGATGTAAAATGTGTTTAGCTGTGTTAACAACTGATATTTTTCGAAATTAGGACTGCATCATTGAAGTCTTTTTTCATTCACTTAGATTCTTCAGAATTCCCATGGCTTTTTCGACGTTCAGAAGTTGCATGCATAGGCTTTGAGTTTGTGCATGTATACAATAGTTGAATTTTTAGGACAAGATCCATCATATACTACTGCTTCAAATTCAAATCTACACGTCAAGTAATAAGTTATGCTTGTTTGTTAGAAGCTAAAATCAATTCACATTGCGTTACTTTGAATTTAGGACCGAATTTTAAGAGGACAACCAGTAGCATTAGCATGATCTCTCTCCATGTTGATTCTGGTCAAATGAGAGACATATCGTTGAAAACTAAACTCACCTCAAGCAGTGAAGAAGCTGGCTTCACTAGGTCCCTTTATTTTGACTTTGTGAAAACGGCCCTGAATATATCTTTGGTATCTGTTTTACGCAGAGGCGCTTCGTCATAAAGCTCTTGTGAAGATTGCCTGTCGCACGAGAACAGGCCCAGACCTTTTCTGTGCATAGGTCGCTTTGTAGGTCCCCTTGGTATCCTATCATGTCAGTTCTGTTGTCACGTGAGCTGGATTTTTGAGAAGTTCCTATGAGGAAAAATATTTAATGGAAAGACCTATGGCTTGACCTGCATTTTATTTGACGTCACAAATATATTTTCAGCAGAAAGGTGTTCGAATCTATGAGGAAAAGTAAAATTGCTGCTCTGCTTTACAGGTTTTCCATGCTGATATAATAAAGGTTCCTTATTGCGACAAATCCTTTTGTAGGTGAATAAATGCAAGCTAATATGCTAAAGATAGATCAACATTTAAGAAACTTTTAAGATTCAGCTTGCTTTCAGGGCCATATTGCAGTTCCTAGGATTCCCTATGTACCAGCGTTTTATGCAAGTACTTATTTTCAAGTAGTTTCCACCTATTACCACAAGCACAGCTCCTTGCCCCAAATTTATATGCTATGATTAAATTTTCAATTTCATTGTCTGGAAATAGAGGATAGTATGTTAAAGAACCTTTTTGGCACTTGAATGCATTTCATTTAATTGGAACACTTTAAATTTTTTGCCATGGGAAGTAGGACGAGACCTCCACCACAATGTTGTGCTTCCATAAAGTTACTTTTTCCGTGTGGTAAAACATCAAACGTTTCCTTTTTCAGCTCAATTCATTCGTTACTTATGAATTCAGCATATGCTGCGGTAGGACAGTGATGACTTAGTAGGGTTTCAGCTATTTGTTGGCTAAAGACCAAAACTACTTCGTAATAAACCTTGCTGGTGTGGTTTCCTGAGAAAACCAAAAAAGACACATGAAAGAAACTCTCTCGATTCTAAACCAAAACGCGGAACTAGGTCGTGAAATACAATACCATAATAAAACGCATATAACGTCACGGCGAAGTTTAATTGACAGCTTGTTCCATAAAAAAGATCCTGTTCCTGGTTCTGATTTTCGTAATTGCCGACACTAAATCGTGGCAAAGTATAGAAAAGTGTAAACACTTCCAGTGCAAACATCAATCAAACAGAGACCAACCATAATGGCAAACAAGCAAAGATTAACATTTAGGTACTGAAATAGATTTTGGAACTTGGAAGCAGTTTCAGAGGATGTCGATTTTAACTTTAACGTGACATTTAGGCTTCCGCTTCAGTGAACGTAGCTAAATGAATGTAGCTCTTTTGTTTCAGCTTCAAAAACCATAGTTTATGCGACCAGCATTTGTGTTTAATTACACTCTTTTTTTTATAAGAACAATTTTATAAGAACCCGAGCCTCAAAACTGGTCAAAAGTTAAGAACAAATTAAGAACAAGCTGAGGCTGAGCTTCTGCAAAACGCCATTTTGAACAATGTTTTTTCTCAAAATCGAGGATTTTTAGCGATGTGAGGGTGCTTTTTCGGTGAATATTAAAACATGGCGGCAAATTGAGTTTGTCTCTACGCACTTTGTTGGCAAATGAGGCTTGAGCCATCTTTAAATCAAACATTGCCCAATCAGTGAGCGTAATGCCACACACACGCTCATTGATTGGCTAATATTGATTGACAGATGGCTTAAGCCACTTTGCATCTGTCGGTTGCCTTTAAATGTGAAATAGCCATCCAACGAGGGGCAACTCACTCTTGCAATTAGCGTACGAGATTTTCAGGGATTTTTCGATAAAATAATAGGATTTCCACCCCAGCTATACGAGATTTCTCTGAAATAATTCCACCCGCGCCACCAAGGATGTTAGAGTAGGGGCAGTTGTACGATTCAAAAATTTTATGTTAACGTTAAGCAAGTTGGAAATACTAGCAAAAATGCAAATACAGCAATCACTGTCATGAATGGTATACAAAAAAGACATTAACTGTTGGAGTTATTTAAATATTTAGCGAAGTCTGATGTACAGGGATAATTAAAACTCCTTTTAAAGATTGTTGATGGTTGAGAGAGAAACGACTATTGTTGATGATAGGTTATACTACCAAATGACTGGTGAAAAAAGATGAAAAGCTGCTTAGAATAACTTTCATTCAAGTCTCAGATTGAATCCACATGTGAAGAGAGTAGAATATCAATATTGAAAGCTCTCCACTTCATGCCGTAGCATGACTATCCATATATACGGATACAGATAACCTTGAAATAACCACTAGAGCTTCTGTCGTCTAGATGTCATTTTTTGGTTTAACTGTGGTACTATCTTATGGTCAGTCATTATTACAAGTCATTATCAATAACATTCATAATAGTTATTGACTGACAAGCACATTTTTTGTTTTGCTGGTATTGTCATGCAGAAAAATAACATCAGTCTGTATTACAGGCCAAAATGTTTTCCTATTTCCACTCATCAATGTGTAGAATTATGTGATAGATCTTTGATTCAATTGCTACCTTCTTTCATCATTTGTCCCAAATTAGAAATTTATTTCAATGCCTTGTGAATCTTCAAGAATTATCCTAGTCATATTTTCATTTCTTTTTTCTTCATGCGTCATTCTTGTTTCTTTGATGAATTGTGTTATAGTAGTTTGACTCTTTTATGATTATTTGACAGTTCTGACTTTTCTCTTGATCATTCTGTTTAAAAACATTGATTACTAAATGTCATTCATTCGTTCTTTTTTATCAAAATTTATCATTCATAAAAATTGATCGCTAAAATTGTTTCGTAACCTTTTGCTACTAACTGACCATTACTGATGCTTTTGGATTTTAGTAACTATTTTTCTTTTACTTTAGGCCAATCACTTTTAAAATGTGTGTGCATGAAATGAACCTAAGAGGAAGATAGAAGTCACCATTGAACACAAGCCGCGCTTATATAAATGTAAGAAGCACATTTTTATATTGTCAAGTACTTTTAATTAGTACTGGCTCTCTCTGATTATGGGCCTTGAGTAAAAGTTTCGTCAAACATGCATGCTGAAATGCCAACATGCTGAAATGCCAACATGCCGAAATGGAAGTATCGTCATGAATGTTATAGAGTTCTGAAATGTGACGTCACCAAAAATTTATTTCTAGAATTTTTGAATTTTAACAACTTAACCTAAAAGAGCACCATGAAATACTTCCAAAGCTGCCAAATTAATCATATATGTCCAAAATCAGTTGAGATGTTGCCAATGAAAGATTTGAAGTTTGCTAACGAATAATTGTTAATAAGGCTCTGTTCATCAAGTTATGAACATGTGGCCATATCTCAGCCAATTCGTAACATATTTGACTGGTGATGCATATTTAGAGGTATTTTATGATGCTGATTCTGGCTATGGGATCCAAATTCAAAAATTCTAAAAGTAAATATTTATGACGTCATAACTTTAGAACTCTATTGGTTGTGAATCTTATCGGGAAACGTTGACAGGTGGCAATATTCTGAAAAAACGTATTTCTTAAGTTAAATACCCTCCTGACAATGAACACCTCCTTCTGGTCCCACAGGCCCTACAAGGTTTAAAATTGCCTTTTTAGAATTAAGAGGGATTTAAGGAGGGCTCAGCCCCCCTTAGCAAGGGTCAGTACATGTTTGGTTTGGTGAATTCCTTAATTGGCATGGTGAATTAACCCTTATCGTGCTATTGACTGAAGTCTTTTAGAGTCGGTGAGTAACTTGAATGATTTCATGCACGCAACAGAGAATCTTTAACACAAATGCACGTATATTGGGTGTGGTCATAGGTGTGGCTCACAGACGTTACCTGTAGAACAGCTACCTTTTTGCGAACGGGGTGTCACACCTTCCCATGCCCCTCATTATTGTTGCCCTGCTTAAAATGTTCTAATTGTTACTATAGGTACCTGTAACCAGAGGATTGGAATTCTAGTTCGCTATGAATTAACTCTTTGCTCGTTTACAAAGACACGTAGAAGGTTAAAGTTGATAGAAAATTGCTTGCCAAATGAATAATATTGAGGAAAAGAAAAACTGTATTTCTCCAAACCTCCTTCATTTTCTCCCCTTCAGACAAATGTGGTGAATGTTTTCAAGTCTATTGCTGAAGCTGATTCTTTAGCAAGTTAAACTAGCAGGCCCTTTCATATGAAAAAAGATAGCTCAGCGTTCACAAAGCCAACGAGCCTAACAGCCCAAGCTCTGTACCTCGAGGTTACGAATCATTTTGTTCACTCGATAGGCCTGCATCTTTTACTCATTTTTTGTCGCTTGTCATTTAAAACTTTAATACTTTTGGAAGTGCCATATTTTAGGGCCTCAAGGCTTTATGTACGTTATTTGCATTTTCCACAACTTGGTCTTAAACTAGCATAAAAGGAAACTTATTAGTATATTTGCTTTGTTTCCTAATTCCTTGTTTGGCTGTATTAACTTTGGCTATATTTCTTGTTTAGTCATAGGCATATTCCCTTATTATGTTCCCTTGGTTAGCCAGTTCCGGAAGCAAAGTTAGCTGTGCATCCTACCCTTTCCGACAGACAAGGGTGCTTTAAAGATATTCACATAGGGCCATCGGAATGGATATATTCACCCCAGTCACAGAATAGCCCCAGTTATCCCTAAAATCAATTCTATATATTTCCGCGAAATCCTTTAAAGTTGTCTATCGTTTTATTTTTTTCTTGCTGTCCGAGTGGTTTGGCTTCTAAAGCACAGCCCCCTTTCGAACTTTTTAGGATGGCCTCCTTAAGTTGATGCATATTTCGTTTTGCCTTTTTACTAGGGTGCATTCCAATACAATTTTAGACCATATTGTAGTTTGCTTGAAAAATATTGAAGATCAAGAAAGTATTGTATAGGAACATACAAGTGATAGAAGCTTTTCATTGTCATATAGATTACTAAAATTTGAAACTGAAGACCTATTTAACGACGATAACTCGTAATTAGCTTTCCTGTTTATACGTACGCTTCAACAATTATATAGAAATAGAATCCAGCTCCTTTTAAACATTTTCAGATACATCGTTTGAGATTTCAACAAATCCTGATTTTTTCTTTGTCAAAGAACGTAGTAGCAAGAATAAATGGTCTTTTTTTCGAAACTTTATTGATGATGTAACGACATGTTTCTTCGCCTATTCATT
Source organism: Rhopilema esculentum (assembly GCF_057945365.1). Lineage (NCBI taxonomy): Eukaryota > Metazoa > Cnidaria > Scyphozoa > Rhizostomeae > Rhizostomatidae > Rhopilema > Rhopilema esculentum. The sequence continues at coordinate 3,262,081 of NC_142822.1, forward strand.
CATCGGACATTTGAAAGAAAAAGTGCCTTATTGTCAAGAAGCGTAAATGCCAAGTGCACTGAGGGGAAGGTTGCCAATAAGAATTTTCATAACAGGCACCCCTTTGGTCATGAAGAAACTATATTTGTTTCACTTTTTGTGGCATTACAGTCCAATGGAGTTTCAGTGCAACTGTAAGCAGGGACGCCAAGAGGTCTCTGAGGCCCTGGGCCAAAAAACGAAACTCCTTGCGAGCCAAGTGAGCAGAAAATTTTGCGCCCAAGCCTTTTAGATTAGCTTGAAATTTCATTTCGGAAAGTTTCTTCCAGTCCTTTATTGCAATTGTTTAAAACGTCTTACTAAATTTAGGCATACTTTGTGAAGTTTGACTAATCTCCTTAGAACTTTGGGGTCCTGGGACAATTTGCTCATAATTCCTGAGCGATGAATAGTACTGTAATTTCTTCTCTTCAAAATAATTCTTTTATGTTGGCATTGCATTAAAAATACATTTTTCATTCTTGCAAAACAGTGACACCCATTTGAGATCCTATTTCGATTTGCTGCAATTTTTTCACGATTCCTCTCAAGCAAAATTACAACCCATGTCATCTTCCTTAGGGTGTTTGAGAGATGACAGAGGGAGACAACAACACATGGAACCAATTATTCCTGCCATGCTGTTTCTATATGGTTTAAGAAAATGATTCATATGAGCGAATGACACGCAAAATACTCGAAACAGCGACACTGCACGTCGTTGCTCTAACAACTGAGGAAATGAAATTGTAGAACAGGTATTGATTTCAACAGCTATTCATTTAACGGAATAAATCTACAAAAATGTTCTGTATTAAATTAAATACCTATAGATAAAAAGAGTGAACTTTAATCAAGATGAATTTACCTGTATTTGAGATGAAAGGAATCTGTATTTTAATATCTAACAGCAAAGGCTATAAATATTGTTGAATGCTTCCTAGTATTATACCAACCTGTTGTAATTATAAAGACTTTCCACATTCTCTATCAAAATGATTTTTTTCCAACATTCCAAAAATAGGCCTAAGCTTATCACTTTGCAGCTTTTTTCTTCAGTATTTCAACAGGTTTAATATTCTTGGGTTTATGATGCGCATAATTCGACTCGGGTGCTCCAATCACAATCACGTGATTATTTTTTATCCAAAACCTAATCAATCCAAAATGAAAATCGCGCATATCCAGATCCCATAGACGAAAACACGTTGCAACTCGAAGCCAGTTGTCATACCTCTCCTCTTTAGTCATTTTGATGTACAGCACATACGTGGCATCTGTTGTATTTGGTATGAAGTCGTGCTCATTCTTGCATGTTGTTTTTGTGTAGTTAATTACCACAGCATCCCTAAGTGAAAATGACAAGGCACTGTAATTGAATATTATTATGAAAAACAAACGATGTACTAGGCCTAAATATTATGTTCAATCTATTACCAAAAGTATTAAAGTGCAAAAGCCAGGTGATTTTCTTCAAATTCCACATGAGTTCTATCCTACACAGTGGTTTTTATTTTCAGAAATTTTAGAATAATAAAACCTACCAGGACAGAAAATTATTCTCCACTGGAATTTTTCTTACTAAAATAAAAATTTCAAATTTATGAGTAGCTCTTACCTGATGAGTCTTTCGAGTTCCTTTTCATAATTTTCTTTTTTCACTTTTTCGACGTCAAATTTCACTCCTGATTTGTCGTTCAGTACCCTGGTACTGAAGTACATTTTTTGGAAATTCATTCTAACATTGAGACCTATAGCACCAAAATGGTACGTTCGCGATTTATCTGGAACAATGCATTCTCGACCTTTTCTCATGTAATCTGTTCTCATCCACATGTCCCAATCCCAGTAATCATTGGGTCCAGGCCACTTTGGTTCTAGCTCATTCTTGAATAAACTTCTTTTAAGAAGCCTGCAACAAAAATAGAGTTTGTAAACAACTCCCAAGACCACTGATCGATCAAGAAAATAAAAAATCATCCATGATATAGCCAGGAAAGAAATTTATGCAATTTCAAAGGCACCTCAGGCTACAGTTTAAATTCTAAGTTTGCAGCCCCAAAGTTTTTCCCACATTTTCAAAGACCTAAATTGAGTATAACCAATATCGACATTTGACTACTTCTTATATTAGGAGATGGCCAAAAAGTAAGTTGAGGCTTGCAAAGGATCTATATCGGCAGGTATTGCTTAAGAATTAAGATACTACTAAGATTATTGTGATCTTTTAAGACTAGCAGGCAGGGTGGAGACATTATCGCCTGATGACGTCATTATGGAGCAATGTCAAAGTTTAGTTTAGAAGTATTCAGCATGTGCAGTGTGGTTGTAGAAACAGATATAGAAACATGCAAGATAATATTATTTGTGGCTGTAGTATCAACCATTTTCTAATGGTGCTGATCTCTCTGCAGAATCAGATACAGAGCTGACAGAGCCGGTAGAAGTGAGGTTTGTGCAAAAGAAGGAAAGGGTTATTTTAAAGATGATGTAATGTTATTGTAATTCATGTATGAATATTGTAACAAGGCAGATCAGCATTGATTGGACGCTTGGCTTGTAAGGGAAAGAGATCAAGAGAGAAAATGCAAACAGAAATCAAGCTTTCGAAAACTTGAATTTTAAGAAGCTGGAGCAGAAAGTACTCGTTGTCGTATATACAGATCTTAAAAATCTTTGGAATATAGAATAGGACGGTTCTAGCTTTCAACTGTGTGATTACAAACTTCCATTCTTAATATGGTACAAAAGAAAGCTTTTTGTGTCTAAAGCATGACTTACCAGCCAAGGCCAGGCATCGTTTCCACTCTGTAAAGCAATGCAGGGTCTTTGACAGAATGTTTATAGCCTTGGTCATTCCATGCAGATACGCAATAGAGGCTTGGATCTGCTTCAAGAAGAGGCAACGTTTGACTGAAATAATCGAAAATGTCAATGGATACTTCAAGATCCTCCTCTAGAATAATAACTGCTCTTGCTAGAGGAAAGGCATCAAACGAGTGGGTGAGACTCTTTTTGTAGTGTTGCTGTATTCTGCAATTTTTGGTGCATTCAATCTCATTTCGCACAGCTTTCAAGCCGAAAAGCTCAGCAACGGCTGCTGTCTCGTTGTGTTCACCATCAATATATACAGTTGTTTGGCTCGGGTTAGCGCCTGGGACACTCATTAATTTTCTTAGCATGCGAAACAGATATCTAGGCCTGCTTGATGCAATTATTACAACTGGTATGTCTAATAGCTCACTGAATACCGTATTCTTTTTTTGTGTGTAAACTTCATTTATTTGTTTGCATTCACAGACTCCAGGATACCCTTCATACAAGCTACAAAACTTGCGTCGCCTAATAGCAGCAGCGTTTTTACCAAAATCGCAATTCTCTCGACTAGCATCAGCTAAGAACGAAACATGAACTTTAACTGCTGGTGGCCATTCCTTCGTTGTACGTTTGCTAACATCTTCTACAACCCACCCACTCATTTTTTTTGAAATGCACGCCCAGTGGTCTCTGTAAGCCAAGTTGAAGATCATTCTACTACCAAAGGATTTAATAGCATTTCTGCCAATTTTCTTCAGGCCGTGGGTTCCTTCGTCTTTAATCAAGAAAATGAAAATTCTGCCTTCCTTTACATTATCTAGAAAGGCAGCTATTTCGCTGTCTGTTGACCCACCATAGAAATCAAAGGCGACACCTGCCATCAGCTTTCCTGTTTCTTGGTTTAAAACTATTATATGCAAACCTCTGCGTCTTTCGTCGTCGCTATTGATTTCATACACCATCTTCCCGTCCACTCTGACGTATATGTGGAGTTTATCAGACTGGGCTTCAATTTGTATCCATCGCGGAGGTACTGTGATAGTAGAAGGCTCTTGACTCCTCTTCCTTGTAATTTCACCACTCACAAAAGTCTTGGGTGGTTGTGTGTAGTGTAGTTCTGTGCTTTGTGTTGTGGTAGATCGAGTCAATATCGAAGGGGAGTCAATATCATTAATAACTTTCTTCACTATTCGTGTAGACTGATCTTCCGAATCAACAGAGTTCATGGCGTTAAGGTTATACATAAGAAACAAGAAATTAGTCGCCAGTAACAGAAGAAACAGAACCAAAAATCCAAGGCGCAAAAATCGTGTAGAGGAGCTAATCCGGCCTTTGCTAACCATCTTTAATTATGTTCACCGCTCTGATATCACACTTCGAACCGTGAATCTAAAGGGTTTTCATCTTCTTTCCCAATATCGCTGTATGTCTACGTTGACCCAACATTTTGATTGTCCAAACACGTGTCCCTACCAAAAGTGAATTGTTTTTTAACCAGGGGGTCTGTCTGTTCTATGCTGGAAGATCGGTTGCTACGTATTAAAGTTGCTTCTTAAAAAGCATTTTTATTTTCGCGCAACCAGCATTGGAGAAACAGGCATAGGGCTTTGTTTGAGTTGTTTAAAACATTCTTTTATCGTCAAGTTAACATCACGAGAAATGCAATCTTGTAAAGCCAGTGGTTGTAATGATGAAGTATGAATGTGATTGAACTGAACGTATGGTGCTTTAAGAAGAACAAATCAAGTTATTTTTTCAAAGTCAATCTCTTTAATAAGTGTCGACAAATTTTAACTCGAACTTTATCTTTCTGTTTAGTTTTAGCTGTTATAACAAACACAAAATGGCTATCATTTCATTTAGGTATTTCTTCAGTCACTATCTGTTATCTAATGCTCAATTTCAATTCAAACTTAGATGGTGGTGATGCTTGATTATGAATTGCGGATTATTCAGAGAAGTGATAGAAAATATTTCACATTAATAGAAAAGAAACACATTCAGAGAGAAAAATGTTTGATCGCAAAAATGGCATTTTTACTCTTTATAAAATATTCAGCAAACATATACATGACAAACTTACATAAAACCACATTTTTTTCAAACTGCCCTGGCATCTCCGAGTCGGATACTCCTGTTTCTTCTCTCTCTAACGTGTTTGGTCCTCTTTTGCATACGTGTATTTTAAAACTAGAATATGATGTTTTTCTGTCGGTTTATGTTCTATTTTATATATACTTTACACAAGCTTCCTTAAGAGGCTTGGGATACGAAATCCTGTTTGTGTATGCCATACACTGAAATATAAGATAACCTTACCTTACAAAAAATTTTAAACCTTATCAACAGGTCAGGAAATACCAGGTTTACTTGGCAACAATAGCCAGTAGGTAAACTATAGATTTTAAGATGAAAAACTCATAATCTCCTCGTTCTATATGGTTATAGTTGTAATCGGGTAGTTTCGAATAAATACTTGTTTTTAATACATATATTGAGTTTTGTGAGTTTTTATGTTAACATTCAGAATACAGCTATCCAATCAGAGACTTAAAGTGCCTGTGACATGATTTTTTTATTCTCTTAATTGAAGCGTTGCACTGCTCTTATAGTAGATCTGCACTTTTTTTTTGAAATAAAAGCGTTTTGATATTGAAATGAAGCAAAATAGTGTGACCTAGCCAAGTCGCTTTATCATCATTCGCCGTTCTCTTGTGACGTCATGGGAGGAACTCGCTATTGTAACAGTGTAAGCGCTACCTTCAAAAATTTCATCCTCGCTGCCACTACTTTCTCTGGAATTATATCGCTCATCTTGGACCTGTTAGATTTCCCTCATTGACTACGATACAAAAACTCGAAGGAGGAGGCGGTCGGGTCCCTCCCGTGACGTCACTGTCTACTCATTCTGATAACAAAGATGGCGAATTTTGGCGTAGAAGATCGCCAATAACTCCTTCATTTCTCATGAAACGTAAAAACTAACCTCAGAAATGAAAATAACAGGCCTTTTTACATAAGAATAGATATATAAACCCAAAAGTACGAAAATCATGTCACAGGCACTTTAAGCATATCTTTTGCAGTGATAAATAGCATTGAAAGTCGAAACATTTGGCAAAACTGATAATCTTTTATGATTAAGCCATATGTGACTATTGAAATAATTCATTGAAATGTTTGGTTGCTTTCCTCCCGGCGTACAAACTCGCGAAAAATTGTTTAGAAATAAAGTAAATACTCCATGGTGACGGATTCCTATGTCTTTGTAGATACTACGGAACAGGTGGAAAATGTCTTCATTCAAATAATGGAAAGGAAAAAAAATAGTAAGGTATCTACAGTCTTAGAATTGCTTGCAAAGCCACGTCGATTTTTTAAACAGTAGGAAATGAATAAGTTCTTCCAGACAGGTAGTTTCATCATAAGGGAAATGTAAGCAAATATAAAACAGATCATTGCTTATTGCTTGTACCACGGATACCACCTTAGCATTTGCAAGAATAATGAGTCAATTGGCAACCATATAGTTCAATTCTTTTATACGAGTTTTTCCAAGAGAAGGGCTGTACAGGCTTATTGATAAAGAATTATGATGATTGCTCATACCAAAGTGCTTGCGAAGATGCACAAGGAGAACTTCAGAGATCAATTCTTTAACGGAAATCAATGGCTATTGTTCAAAAATAATTATGGTTGTACTGAAGCACCTTAATTTGGCTACTTTAGGCTGGATGATATCTTCAACATTTTTCGACATTAGGTAACTTTAAAAACAGTTTTCAAGCCAATATGAAATAGTCTTTTTTAGTCTATTTCTGGAGAATCAACCTCAATTTTTAGAAAAAAACAATCATCTTTAACAAATGTTTCGGTCATCAATTTATGCAGTGTGATGAACTTTGGAAAGCCCCATCCCGGGTTGACTTCGGATTCAGGCCTCATGAAACTTGGGGACTTTCTATTACAAACCAATTCTTCCATCTTGTCCATGCGCTCATCGATGCTGTCGTTCTGATCAAGCAACGTGAAGAATAGACTCTTTTGAAATGGCCAGCTCAGTATTGCATCGTACTCTCCTTTATGAATGGTAATGTACACAGAAAGGTGTGTCCCTCGACCACTTGCGATGCCATTCAAATATATAACCGCCTGTAGTTTATACCCGTATTGGCTAGTGTAAATATAATCACTGAACAGGGCAAAATTGTCTGTCGTCTGGCTCTCTAGTATCAGTTTGCTGACATTTTCAACTTTCCAAATAAGCATGCCATCTCTTGAAGAATTGACCGTCTTCTGTATTGTGCTTAGCCAATCATCAATCATCTCTACTTTTTGCATGAACTTTACGACTTTTTTTTCTTTTAAACTCAGCTGATCCAATTTTAAAGCTACTTCGTTGATCTTTTCTCCAATCCCCCCTGGCACGTCTGCATTCATATCTGCCTCAATTTTGAGAGTGCCTATGATTTTTGATAAATTAAGCAAAAAGTTGACATATTTGATGAACTCTTAATAACATCAAACATGATAAAATTAGTTTATTCTGACATAAGCGGTGGTTTGATATAATAAATGCTCTCTTCGCAACATCACCATATTGATAAATGCATATATAATGAAATGCAGTAATAAATTTAGTCTGTCCTATTATTCTTTCTAATTCATTTGTTCAAATGTCCTTACAAACGATTAGTAGATGCTATAACGAAAGCTTATGACAAAAAACATATTCTGATACATGATAAAATGCTGTTATTTTGCATACCATTCTCCTGTAAATCCTTCTGAACTTCAATCATTCTTATTTCCACCCGATCCAACTTGCTGCAGACATCATTTATTTTCAACTCTTGCTGCTTTTCAAGCTGTTTCAGGCCTCTGACAAGTTTATGAAGATCCTCTTGTAGTTTCATTGCACTGATCTCGTTAGCTTGGTCTTCTTCATCAGATTCCGTTTGCTTTTCCCTGTCTGAATTTTTGCTTGTAGATTTGTCTTTTTCTTCTCTTGCACGAGGATTGAACACAGCGCTTAAATTGATATTATAGTTGACATTGATAAGCTTGTTAACGAATAAAAATAATCAACATCATCACCATCAACGCCATTATCTTAGATAAGGCTAGTTGTCGTTTTTTACTGGTCAATTGCCGTAATTCGGGAAATTTTGGCGTTAAATATCGTTTAAACATGCAATCTTCTGTGGAGCAATATACCTTATTGGAAACAGCTGCCTGGCTTGAAATATAGTCAATACCAAAGGGGCCATCTGATTAAATGGGGCTAAACGTAGATGGAGCTATTAATTTTGTAATTTCTCAGCATCATACAGTATTTGCCACAGCATCAGAAGACCTTAAGACCCTAAGACCCAGGACCCTTAGAAGCATTGAGTCATGATGAAATGGATTGGGTATACCCAAAGTGCCAAAATCCTCCGAGTCACGATTTTCATAACTGCGATGCTATTGGTTGACCTTAAACTGGTCACATGAACTCACCTCGTACTGATTAACAAAACAGTTTCCATCAATAGCAAGTTTTCAACAACGGATGCCAATATCACGTGAAACAGCAACGATCACGCCGAAACCAAAGGAACCCCTATAGAGAAGGCCTATTTACCCTTAAGTACTAACATCAAAAAGGACCCTTAACACCAGAAGGGTCTTCACCTCGATAAGACAATAGTTGATAGCAGTTGACTGCCACCATCGCACCATGGGGACATATCAAATAAATCAGAAAGTGACAAGGAATTTGAAGATCTTTCAAAGTCGTTTAACCTCTTGGAGTCAACCATAAAGAAGAGACACAGGTCAAGATCAAGGCCTGTGTCAAAGATGAAGATGCACGCACTTTCTTGCTGCTTGTCGCTTTTGCGTGATTTTTTGGATTCTGCCCTCCCTATTCTGAAAAAATGGCATTATTGGCAAATCATGGGGTGTGAAAACAGAAGTTTTCTATAAAAACGCTATTGTAAATTTGGTTTGGTGTGCAATATTTTAATTTTGGCATACTTTATGTATGCATCTAAGAGCATACTGTATGTACCCGCATACACTTTTTTTTATAAGAACCAGGAACCAGTAAATTTAAGTTCAGGCTGACTGTTCTTAATTTTTTCGAAAATCTGAGGCTGGATTGTTTTTAATCTGTTCTTAAATTAAGAGGGTGTAAGCAGTGCTATTGCTAGCTTTTTCGCTCTAAGGAGGTGTTCAGGCCTCATGTGCCAACAAAATGAGTGAGACAGCTTTAATTTGCTGACAAATTTGAATATTCACCGAAAAAGCACTCACACATCGCTAAAAATCCTCGAAACGTTGTTCAAAATTGCATTTTGCAGAAGCTCAGCCTCAGCTTGTTCTTAATTTGTTCTTAACTTTTGACCAGTTTTAAGGCTCGTGTTCTTATAAAATTGTTCTTATAAAAAAAAGAGTGTATAAGAAACTTGAAATATTTTAATAAGACAATTTGGTTTCTTATGCACAAGAAAGTGTTTTTAATCGACAAATATCTAAAAGCTACCTTCTATGTATTGTTTTTGGCTAAACTTTCAGGAAGTCAATATGAATAATAAACTAGATGCTACTCAAAATTAGAAAAAGTAGACGAAATGATTTTGGAACTGATATCTACTAACAGGGGTCAGATTAAAAATTTTCCCTCATAAAAAATAAATTAAATAAATCATTTGATAATTATTTTTTATAGTCCAATGGCAGAGGTTTTCAAGATACATTTTTTAATACCGTAATGCCTCGAATAAGCGCCCGGGCGCTTATTTAATTTTGAGCCTCCAGGGTGGGCGCTTATTCGAGGGAGGCGCTTAATCGAGGGGGCGCTTATTTAGAAAATAGATTTGCAAGTGACTAAAAAAATGAATGTGTTTTCAATTGAAGCATGTTATTATGATGGAAAGGCGAAAAATGAGAACGAAAACTACAACAAACTGTGTTGGTCATTCAATCTTTCTTGGGTGGATTGCCTTCCAATTATGTTGTCGTTGAAAATTCGAATAAGCGCCCGTTTCTGAAAGTTGAAGGATGGGCGCTTATTCGAGGGGCGCTTATTTGAGGGGGGCGCTTGTTCGAAGCATTTCGGTATAAGGATTTTTTGCAAAGCTTGCAGGAAAATATAAACAGTATTGTGGCAACCACTCTCAAAGGGAACAAAAGAAGAGATAACTAGAAGAAGCCCAAAAGGCTGCCGTAAACTTTCTTGTCGCTGTCTGACTCCATGACAGGTTTTTACGGTATGCCCCCGCAAGCTGCCAGCGTTTTAGACTGACTTCCTTTTACTTGCTTGATAAGAAGTGCAAGCAGTAAACCAAGTTAAATCTCGCTACTCAAATCTCTTTAAAATTTCATTAGGTTCATTAGTTTTAGGCCTTCGTCGTGGATTCATTAGATTCTATTGCAAATTACTTCTCCATTTGCATTGGTTTGTTAAACGGCTCTGCATCTTGTACCCATTTTACACGGGAGACCAACTCTGGTCCTAAATGGTTTCGGCAATGAAATGTTTGCACAAAAGAGGTCCCAAAAAAACCATACCGAACCAGGCTTTAGTTCAGTACTGGCTGCGTTGGCTTTTCTCGTTGTCTGATACCTAGGAAGATTTTGCGAAGGATGTGTTGTCAGTATTGTTCATCCGCAAAGAGAATATTATCCACCGCAAGAACCATGCTCTGTCTCTTTGTAAAAAGTTAAAGGCAATGCATTTACCCGTTTTAACAAGTGACTTAATAAAAAATGTTATACAAATGGAGGTGTGAGCTTATTCGGTCCGATTCATTCGCCCATTTATTGCGTGATGACAAATATTTAGAAAAGTTCAAACAAGTCTCGTTTTTTCTTTGACAAAGAAGTCATAACGAACTTGCTCCTTCACAGAAGTTGAATCCTAATGTAATATGTTGTTCACTTTCCTTTGAGACCCCTAGCCCCAAAGGAAGCTTCCCGTATAAAAAAATGAATCACGGCAGTGAAATCCTGCTATGGCAAAAGTTATGACACATGATAGTAGATAATCTGGATGGGAGAAGCAATATAGCCTCTTTTGTTGATTAATCAAGCAAAAACCAGATAATAATTTTACACTCTGTGGTTTCTTCTTTTCTCAGTAAATGCATTTATCATTCGTTTGCACAACAACACTCATTTATATGCCATCAATACTCTTTTCTCGAAAAAGGTCTTAAGCTTAAACAACCATGAAAAATACAAATATAATCCATGAACGGAATGTTGTATAAATATAGAAAATCACCTCTCTGATTTGCCGACAAACAGATATTGTTAAAAAAAACAGTTCTTAAAACCCCAGTCTATAATATCGTTTTACACTGTGCTATTTTAAAGCCTTTGTTATGTTATATTTAACTCGTTTTCTACGGCTTTCGTTTGATTTATTAAAGGTCTATCATTTAGTCCATAGAACCTTTGTTGGGCAACTATAATTGTCCAAGACTTGATTCCTCAGGCATATAAAACTTATGCCAGATAACAAAACATCGAAAACTTGTTGAATTGTCAATGGCTTGAAGGGTTTATGAATGTGCCCTATACAAGGGCAAAGATACAGGGGAGCAGTGGAGCCTTCAACCCCCGAAAACAATGAGTAACATGCTTTTATATTACCAAAATTAACTATTGTTATACTCATCTACCAGAGCTGGCCCCTTCTCAACAAAAAGTTATAATTCGACCCTTGACCCAATACATATGCTCAGAGTAAACGGTGAAATGTTGAGCAAATTGTGCATCCGTGTTGAAAGTTTTCAACTGGAAAATGGTATATGAAATTTTCGGACGATAACTTAATCAGGGTATTTCACTGTTAAACAATTTGCGACGGCATAAGTAGTGTCAGACAACTGAGTTGGGCAGCTGATGAGGAGTTTTTGCCACCTAAGAGTGCTTGATCGGCAAACGTTTCAAAAAATAAAGGGTGGTTCACCCATTTTGTTAGCAAATGGTACCTAGAAACCTTCCCCCCCCCTTTAGTAGCATAGCTTGCGATCGGCCTGCCAACCTGGCAAAATTCTGCGTAAAAACGCCGCAACCCCAATAACCTTTATATCGCCATAATTCTCAGATGCTTGGGTCTGGTAAATATTAGTATTAAAACAAAAATTAGGCGATAGGAACTGCCGATTCAGGCCTCGATCAGGAAACGAGGCATCAATTGAGACAAACAAATCTCCGTCAATGTTATGTTTGTTCAGGTCAAACATCAGACACACGTTTATCAAACAAATGTAGTCAATAAAAAGTGCTTTGATTTGCTATGCAGTTCTCTGTAACTTGCGCCTTGTGACAGCAATCCCCCTCCCGTCCTGAAGATTGCTTCAAATTGCAAAGAGATAAGTTAAAAGGCTGCTCTCTAAAGGCCATTTTTGTGCAGGTTTTTCTGGGAAATAATGTGATTTAAAAACAACGTTCGCTAAAACTCTATTTATATTCTTTTTGAAATTATGGGATTATTTTAAATTTCTGCTTATTCTCTATACGATTAAAACCCGAAGTTTTAGCGATATTGATACGAAAGTTTTCCTTTTTCGTGAGCCAAAAATTGATTTCTTCTCTTTTACCACCGTAATTCACATTAGCCTTTGGCGTCCTTTTACATATCCAGCGCAAACTTGGGCTCAAGCACATTCTGTTGCTAAAAGTTGTCACCTGGAATTATACATGGCATGGCCTCCGACGAGGAGGGACAGACCGCCTTATGCAAGAGAGAGCTTTTTTCAAAATCTTTTGTAATGGTGTTAAACTTTCCCTTTGCGGCAAAAAGAGGCTCTTGTCCATTTTCTCCACATTTTCAATTAATTTGGGGGTCATTTTGTAACTTCCTTTAGTAACTCCTTCCTGTTGGAGGTTTGTGGTAGGTTAAGCGATTTGCACCGAAGTGCCAGCCCAGCTCGCTCTCGATAATGTGGGAACGTAGCATCATGACTGAATTTCTGATATCTATGGCATGTGTTTCTGAGGGAGCTTTATGCCCTGTATTCTATAATGATATTTGATTCCTGAATGCGAAGATTATTGGTATTAATGTCGACCCAGTTTGGTAGGCTTTGCGGAGTCACTTAAGGTTAACAGAGATCATCTTTACTTCAGGACATTCAAGACTGTATTTCATCGCTACCCACACAATGCATATTGTACATCGCTGATAGACACACTGCTGGTACAGACAAGTAACATTTTTTTATTTTAATATAGCATCGTCCCGTCCACTATATCGTACAGTCCCGTCAGAACCCGCTTCCCAGAGAACGAAATTCATATTTAGGGCTGCCCATTGAGTTCCTTCTTATTCAGTACATTGTTATAAAGGAAACATGCTACAATTTGACAAATATTGGGGGGTTCCAGCTTCCCAAAGCCTCCCTAGCCCCCCCCAACCTCCCGGTTCCAATGGGCCTGGTTTACAGTCACACCCCGCTTACAGTCTTGAAAAGTGATAACTTTTCAGGCAACGTTTGTTCTGACTAAAAGCGGGTTCTACTGAACCAACATGTCAGACAGCAACTCGGCGTAATTGTCTTTCCATTGTTTGTGTTTTCTAGACTCAAAAGAACTTGTTGAGGCATTGATCAATACTTTTCTGGCTGCTATTTGTTAGAAAATCAAAAAAGAGAAATAATCATACCAAAATTTATGTGGTAAAATTCTTGCCAGCATCTTGAACTATCGTTGCAATTTTTCCCCAACGTGCTTTTGTTGCTAGTGTGAATGTAATTTGAATTCAAGCAACTGTTGTCAAGGGGATCTTTGGTTTGCCTAAAGAAATTCTTATGTCATCATCCTGAATAAAATCCGCAATTTCTCAAATTACAAAGCTCAGATAAGCTCACTCATGTATTGTGAGCAGGCCTGTAGGCAGCTAAACTAGATTTGGGGGGGGGGGGGCATGGATAAAAATATAGCCTTTTCTAGACCTGCCTTACGAAATACTGTCAGATCAAGCTGCGCTTATAAGATCTTCAAACGCAGTCTTCGCAAATAATTGGGGGCATTGCCCCCTTGCTCCCTGTGTCTACGGGCCTCATTGTGAGTGTCTTCCCTTCCCTTGAAGGCGTAGCTTAGCTTAACAGAAAGTTTACGAGAGATAAAAAATTGCGGGATGTGGGTCTATTGTGTTCCCAAATATGGCGATTTTGGGCCGAATTGCTCCGAGTTTAGACAATCATCCTAACTATAGGGGGCTTCAAACCCCTGCTCAAAGCCTCTCCTCCCTGCATGCCTCTTCATGAACATGTCAACAAAAAACAACGAGGCTATGAACTAATAGTTGTGTGCATATAAATTGTTTAAAAACAATGCATGTATGTAACTGGGATGGCGATGTATGCATAAACTGTTTATTAGCTTTCTCCAAGATCTAATTATGATGAAGGTGATTATTTTTTGTTTCTTAAAAAAACGCCAACAGCAGCCTATAAATTGCCCTTGGTACATAGTTAACTTTTGATGCTTTGGTACCCAGTGTACCTACAAATCTGTTGATGCAGTCTGATATCTTCTCATCATCAAGACGAGGCTATTGAACCTATCTCTTTTATGTGATGTGTAAAACTTATAAATACTTTCAATTACATCAAACAAAAAATATAATGATATTTGTAAAATGGTGTTCGCACTTTTTGAAAAGCCCATGAATAACAAAGATCTCGAGGGTCCCACATGTAAGGGTGTAAAGGCATTGCGAATAAATCATGAAACGTATATTGTAGATAAATCATAAACAGAGAAACGTTAATTTTCGAGTGGTTTTAAAGTTTAATTTCTACTTAAAAGACACTTGCCTTTTCCTGTTCTTGCCTACTAAAATCGTAAAGTAGAAAAAGGTTCTGTACAATTTCTTTCATTTCTTGGCTTTTCCATTTCCCATAGCTTTGTCAAAGATCAAAACGTGCAAATATTATCTGGATATTTCTATCGAACGTATCATTGCTGTGGGAGATTTTAAATTAAGAAACGGAAAAAGACCTTAAATTTTGCACAGGAACATGTCATTGCATGAGCTCTGTAAGCAAGGCCGATTTATTAATCATTAATATGCCTGATTTAGACAACTATATCATCTTATATGATTAGCCAGTAATCATTTCGCTATTACAATGACTTTTAAATGGATTATATTATCTTGGTATACACTGTGGAAACGGTATCATGAAAAGTGAAAAGATTAACAATTTTAACGTGGGGGAGAGTTATCTGTTGATGATAATGTTTTCTTAGCTGCTAGGAGGATGTAACTTAATTAATGAAAGTGGATTTGAAAAATAGAATATTGGTGATTTTTCTTTCAATGGTTTTTAAGCATGTAGAAAATGAATGGCCCGATGATATTGTAGAATTATCTCTTGGGGTCCATTGTTCCCTTCTAAACGTTCATTTCTCCTTGTTCCAGCGGCGAGACTCCAACCATAGACATTTTGATGGAAATGTACGCGCAATCTTCTCACACATGTTGGAGCAATAACACAGATTTTAAAAGGAAACAGACGGAAAATAAAGCGGTAATGTGTTGGCTTACTGTAATTCCTTGTACATTGTAGTAAAATGCAGTCCTTTCACGGTACAATTTCACAGACTTGCAGTAAAATATGTTTTACATGACGGGGTAATTTGGGCAAACATCGACAACATTGGCGATATCATTATAGAATACACGTGACAGAAAAAAATCGATCCTAAAGTTCTTTGTTCCTTTTGATTAACGTTGTTGCTTAATTAAACTTTATGAAAAAAGCAAATGAAAATGATCTTAGTAGATGCTAGATAACTGACATTTCAGGAAATCAACATAAATCATGTTAGGACAAAAGCCAGATAATTCATCATTATTAATGCTTAACCTAGCATTGCAACTGTTCCTGAATCACGCTCACGATACTGTATAAAAAGACAATGCAACACAAGTAAAAACACCTCTAGCATTTGCAAAAACAAGCTTAAAGCCTACTGAATTCAACGACTGAGTATAGTTTAAGGTGTTCAATAGTATAGGCCAAAACATTTGCAGTGCAACAGCTATGCTTATAGTTGTGAAAATTAAAGAGAAAAATAACAGTAATTTCAAAGGTTGATTTTGTAGAGGGTTCTTTTAGGATATTTGAGAACTATAGTCACTTTCTTTTTAAAAGAAAGAGAGCAACAAAAACAATATTCACATTTTATCAAATATATTTCAAATATAGACAATTAAGTTTTGAATATATTCAATAAAATAATTTTCCTAATTTTTAACTTAATTGAAATAGTAAAAGCTCTCAATTATGAGTAACACTGCTTTTAGATTGTTAGGGGGACATATTCTGGCTTTTAAATGAAAATATAGACATAAAGATGGATTTTCTACGTTGAGATTAAAATGCAATTCAATGCTTATAGTCTAAATATTTAGCATTTTATTGCTTCAACTTTCAACGTAAAAACAAATTAATTCAATCAAAAGCAAGTTTGTAAATTTGCAAAAATTGAAATTGAGAAAGATTATATCAAATTTAAACAATGCATATTTTTTAGCATATAACATGTAACTTTGTTTCATAAAGCAAATTGAACTCTATTAACATTTTTATTACAAACACGTTTTATAAGTAGAGTTTTCCTAAGCTCTTTGAGTCAAATTTAAAAAACTTAATGTATTTCATTATATCTAGTATTTATTTATTGGAAGTCTTTTAACTGCTATATAAGAATACCCACACAAGCAACCAACACCATTCATTTTTACTTTTTTGCATACAAGTGGCCTGAACATAATTGGGATCGTTTGATTAAGCATGAAAAGTTTAGACCATATGCTAGTTTCACAATGATCATCAAGTCACAAATTTCAAATGTTTGGTGTTGGTTGCTGCCAACATATTCATTTGAACATCCATTCTAACAATACTTTATCGAGATACGTCAATTTGTATGCAAATTGCTCTCATGGATGACATATAACATTAAGTTAGATTAGAAGCCCGTGGCAAAATTTAGAATTTAATTGCCTTTTTTCTGAGTTTTGCTAGTCGTTTAAAAAGTAATGTAGAGTGTATTATCTGCAATTTAATCAAAGTTTGAACAAAATTGAATATAATAGAATAAAGTTCAACAAGCTTCCACCAGGATATGAAATCCTTAGGGAAATGGCTTGGAATAAAGGCACATTGAATAAGCCCATGAGTGCTCCTTTAGTGCTTGGAAGCTTTATATTTGATATATGTAAACAAATTTGAGATGTACTTATTAACTTTTTCGAGAAATTTTTTGAGACGAGCCTTATATGTTGTGGCTGAAGCCAACTTTATTAAACATGACAGCAATCTATAACAGAAAAATGGATACCATCAACAAGTTTCGCCTATACTTGCCTATCTTCTGTACTAATAGAAAATACTAGAATCATTTTATGATTCCTACTAGAATTTGAGGCACCAATTCTTGCGCACAATTTTCTTAGCATTCTAAGAATCTGAATTTATTAGCCATCGTTAACTTCAGACATAGTGATTTATAGTATCTATGTTAACATCCCTAACATAGCAAGATGAATGACATTTTATGGTTCAATGCCTGGAAAATTTTTATCTTATTCGAGCTTAGAAAAATTTCTACAAGCAGGCATGAGGCACTCTTTTTGTGAAAAGAATTAGAAGTCAGAAGAAGATTTCGATGATCGAACTATACTGCCATAAAACTTTTAAACAAATTTGGGTTCATTTGCACTTGAATTTGCTACACAGTGATTTAATTTTGTTTTTATGTTTTGATAAACTTGCGATTATGTTTATGTCTGCCACTAGTATTTGATAGGTTCTGCAAAAAATTCATGATTACAGATTTTGTTGTTTTAAGAGGTATGACTCATGGCTCCACAAGATTATTTCAATAAATGAAGTGTTTGCTATCACCCTCACTAGTTAGCAAATCATTGTAGATTTACATTCTAGCTGTAATAAGATTTCGAGTTGAAGAATGCCATCTATATAATACATATATTTAATCATTATCAAATTTCTTTTCTGTTGCAACTAACATAGAAAGGCTTCAAGGGAGAAAGGTTTCAAGAACGAAAGACCTTTTATGTATCAAAGTTTAATTTTGTACTTGTAATGTTTATCACTAACTCCTTGATATTGGCTTGATCTTCTTGTATAACAACGATGAGATTAAAGGTTTAGAAATCAAGTTTGTCACATCTATTATTCTTTCAAAATAATTCAGTCTGACACAGTTAAGAAAAAACTAATGTTAACCGTATAAAGATTGTCTTAAAGTTTCCTTCAAAATTTAGTTATGATGAAGGCAATTTCTCCGGCTAAATGCAAGGCAAAGCTGTAGGCAACCTATAGTTTTGTTTATTGTTAATGGTGCAGCCTGATACAGTCTCATTATCAAGATGAGACTACCGTGAATTTCTTTTCTGCGATTGGTAAAGCTTGTGAATGTCGGAGGCTCGGTTGTACTCTAAACTTGACCGGCAAGCGGTGTATTTAGTGGCTAGCGTTCTGATGCAGCAAGAGCGCCAAAACGTGATGCGTTGCTAGTTGTTGCAATGTTGCACTTATATCCAAGATCAGAGAATACAGTGAGAACCGTATGCCTTCACAAGGACGGAAACTTGGAGTGCTACGAGTAACATCAGCGAGTTTTTTGCCGCGAGGGGGTTTTTCGAGCAGAGGAACATTGATGCTCCTTGACATTGTTTGCAATATCATTTAGAACAATCGTTGAGAAAAGACACGCTGCTTACGTCATCACATATCAATTATTTATGGTGTAAAGTATTTGAAAGCCCTGGAGCATCCAAGCAGACAACCGCAACTTCAGAGAAGAAAGATAACCAGGAATCGAACCCTTATGAATTCACTTGTCCTTTAACATTCTCGGATGCTGTTGAAAAAGCACAATAAGTGTGTAAGTATAGCTTCCAAAATTTTCATATTGACAAATTAATGCCTATTTGTAAATTGTTTAGATTACATTAACAATCCCCTTAATCATTTGATGAATAAATCTATTTTCATGTCATCCCATATTTTGTATTTCTTCCCTACAGATAGAGCTACTTTTTTTCTCTTCTAAAGTATTTTAGTTCCAAAGTCTTTTCCTAGTTACAGATGTAGACCTACTTAATTCAAGAATAACTTTCAAGAATAACTTGAAAAAGATTCATTTCAGCAATTTAAACTACTTTTCACTGATTTATCGCATAGAAATAATTCTATTGCGAAATAATATCATTTTCAATCTGAAGTCCAACAATCATGAACATTCACTGTATGTGTTAATATGACTACAAATGAAGATAATAATGATGTATTTTGATACACTATTTTCCTAAAATTTTAAGTTTATTGTAAATTTATTTTGCATGTTGCAAGATAAAAGTAACATACCCACGGTCATAATTTTCTTTGATTGATTTTGCCTACAAGTTCCATCTCAAGGTAAAATTACTGTGAAGAAATTCATCTTAAGGGTGTTTTCCTTCTGATGGTTGTCTGTATAAAATTCCTTTTTTAAAGAAAATTTGCGAAAGGCTTTTGATGCTAACGTACTCCTTTGCACTTTATTTTGGTATAAGAGTTACGAGATTTAGTTCATGAGAAGCTGGCTGGTTACTGCTATGATGCTACATACTTTAAGTGTCATGGAAGAACTAGTTTGAGCCACATTCTATATTATTCTAAATGCACATCAATGGTATGATAGAGAATTTGAGCCATTGATGGCTACAATCCTGGGAAGAATTGTCGAGGCAAAACTTTTGCAATTTTCTATTTTACGTTGTCTCTGTAAATTCAAAGACCCCCTCCCCCCCCAAACCAATGTGGGATAGTAGTTAATTCAACTGATCCTCAGAAACTTGCATCCCACATTGAATCAGGGGAGAGAGAATTTGTCTTTTTCAAAGTAAAGAGAAAATGTAAATAAACTCTTTGAAATGTCTCAACTATTTTTTGCCTGTGATTGTAGGTGTGTCTAGATAAAAGCACTTCGAGCATAGCTTTTGTGACTAAATAGAACATCGTTTTGGAAAGCCTTTCAAAAACGAAAGCGCTTCTCTATTTTTTGCTTAATTCTCATCTTTCAATGGCCTGCGCATTTTTAGATTTCTGGTTTAACGTCAGATTTCTAGATTTCCATTGTCGAGGTTATCACTTGCAATTGAAAAACATGCCTTTAAGAAAAATCTGAGTTAAGTCTGGTGGATAAAATTACAAAAAGAGTTTTATTAGTATATGAAAGCGACAATGAATTGGAAGACTACCCTGGAAGCCGCCATTTTGCCAATTTGCATTATGTGTATACGTATGCCAAGTCTTCTTATCTCTGATTTAACCAATGTCCTGAAAGCTTTTAATGCATCCATTCTAACTTGTTTTAACTTGCACAGCCACTACTTTGATAGCTAAGATGAAGTTGCTTTCTATCATAGATACGTTTTAATTCAAGATGAAAATGAATCGTTTTAAACGGCAGCCAAACAGAATGCCTCATTTTCAAGATTACACGCCTATGTGCTTCAAGATGCCTCGAAACAAGCCAACTGCCTTCGTGCCGTACATCTTGCCAGTGAGGCAAATAATTTCACCAGAAATTGAATACCCATGGCAATACTCACAAAGAAGGCATTCTAATAGCCGTGCACCTTTGGCTGCACCAACACCCTTCAGAGCTGTTTGCAGTCATGCGGAAATCGAAGGCTTTAATGGCTACTGGAAACATAACCAAAGCCGATTTGCTGAAAATGGTATTGGGCTCAATGGATATGAAGACCCAGCCAGCCCTGTTTTAACAAGCAGCTCTGATAGTCGAACAAGAATATTTTATCCTACTTCATGTCACAGCAATGTGGATCAGCAATTAAGGGTTGTGTCGAACACAACTGGGCATGGTATGGGATGCCATGACACAGCTACTTTTCAGAGAGATGCTTGGCAGTCGAGATATCAGTGCCCAAACCATGGTTTCCAGGATGTAATGTTCAGAAGAACTGACAGTAGCAGACATTTACATGACGAAAGAGTAGGCCGTAAATGTTCTAGTGTTGCGAGAGTTGCCACAACTTTTTCAAGCACCGCTACAAACGACACCACTGCCACGACTACTACTGTGACAGTCACTACCTCTAGTGGTGCTAATGTCATTGTATCAACAGCCTTCACCACTGTTTCGTCTGCTGTCATTGCCAGTAATGCCATCCCTGAGACTTCTACATCAACAAGAAATGTAGATCTAGCCAAAGCCGTTTCTTCAGATAGCGCGTTTAAAGTTCTTGAGACAGTTGCAAAGCAAAATGGTAGTAGCTCGAAGAAGCCCAATAGAAGACAAAAAGCTGCCAGAAATCGCCCAAAGCTAAGTTATTTGAACAACCAGCCCGATCAGAGACTTGATGATGAGCTTCATTTGCCAGAACCTATAGATTTTACATCTACAATCTTAGGAAGTGAAGATGAAGACATTAAAGATGTGAAAGGGGAAGAAGATAGGCTGTCAAATTTGGAACATTCCAGTCTCGTTAAAAGAAACAACCCTTATGAGGGAACGTTAAAGCAATTAACCCAAAGAATAAAAAAGAAAAAGGAAGAAAGAAGTAAAGAGGAAGTTGCTTGCAAAATTTTTGGACTTCTCTGTTTGCAAGGATCTCGAGAAAGGAGGTAAGAATTTTTTAGATGCGAAATCTGAAACTTTTAGTGTTATGCAATAGGATTGCTGTTTATAAGATAGAACCACTTTATCATTCTTGAAAAAGGAAACAAGTTTCGTTCCAGTTTGTTTAAGATGAGAAATTTATCCTTGGACATCTTATTCTCGAATCCAGAAAATAAGAAGACTATTTTGGTAGGTATGTGAGACCAGTTAAATCTCAAGAAGCTTTTTCATTAAAGTTACATTTATTTTTTGTTTGTTTGGGTTACACTATGGTAGAAAATTGCTTGGTACTTGCGAAGGAAACAATTTTTCAAAGTTATTCTCTTCTTCAACATCCTCGAATAAATCTTACCCCATTTTTCATTTGAAGTGTTGATCAATAATAAAGTCAAACTTTCAATGGCACTCTTAAAGACATTTCCTGAAGACATTCTCTTTACAATAGTTGAGCGTTTTTTTAAAAAAAAATTAAAAATTGGCTAGGGTCTTTTGGCAAATGTTCTTAAAAACTGAGTCTAGATAAAAAGAAAAGTTGGATTTGTTCCAAAAGATGCACACTTCAAGCAAAAATAACGGATTATGTTTGAATACATTGCCTTAAAAAAGGGTATTAATTGCCAGTAAAGTTGCATTTCTATATTATGCTTAATAGTTTTTCCGAAAACTGTTTCTGCGATGGAGTTTTATGAGGGAAAGGTCTACGTAGAGTTGCTATAGATTTTTCTACATACAGCAGTGAAACTAACGTGTTTTTTCTAGGTCAGTTTCATATCCGTAGATTTTCTTGACGCTTCTTTTCATAAAAGGGAGAAGGCTAAAAAAGAGCACATTTTTGGAAGCTTCAATTTTTACTTCATGCTATAAGTTTCTTCTACTTTGGTTAAAATGCTCTGCAAAAACTCTTTAACTTCTGTCTTTACTAGAAGTAGCTTCAAAAACTGTCAACATTTATAGCGTTTATAGCGTAATAACGAAGTATGAATACTTTTTTTGAAGAGAAGGTAATACCAAGGATCAAGGTAGCAGAATTTTAAACTCAGTGACGATAGCTGCCTGTCAAACGATAATAAATAGGTCTATATCTTATTTCTTGAACACTTGCTTTCTAACAAGACACGGGCTCAAAAAAGAAGAATTCCATTTCCTTGCGTTTCTGGAATAGACAGAAAGATTCCTTCAATAGCTGTTCAATCATAACTTTGCATTTAAGTGTGAAAATTGCAAATGTATGTAGGTGTCAAATTCAAACTCAACGTACCTAAGATAGCTCATCTAGCAATGGCAATCTTCATATTTTTAAGAGATTATTCTGTCAAGAAAATCAACAGCTCTGTTGGTATTTTTGCGCTGTGTATTGAAAAATAAAGCCATTAAAGCCGTTTCATTTGCCAATAAACATGTACCGGGTTAATCTATATTCACACTATCTATAGTAATATTGTATCTTACTCTTTCAATATTGCCTTTTTGGCCTTGATAATTAGAAAGTAATTAGATTTATCAAAAGGCAACGTTTGAAATACTCATCTCTGGAACGGAGAGACAACTTTTTAAATTTATTTGTTGCGGACAAATATTTTCGCGAATTTGAAGTGAGGAATACATACAAAAGCCTTAGATCGTGTAAAACTAGTTGGTACAATAAAAGAAAAAAAACAAAAACATGCATTTTTTAACAATGATTTGAAAAATATAGGTTGATAACGAAAAAACCTTAGTATACAAACCCCCAGCCATTCCATCTGTCACAGACAGTCTTTAGTTGAACAAAAGTTGCAGGTCATTCAGTCTAAGGTCTAATTAATGCATCAAGCAAACTAATGACACAGCTTCTGTGTGCATATTCAAATTGAAGAACTTGCATCGTGTCTTCTTTAACACATGCATGATACTGTGCTGATATCAAAATTTATTTTATTATCACAGAAGCATATATGACAGTTGCTGCAACATACAGATACACAAATATAATTGCTTTTTTAAACAGTAGACCAATACCACTCACTGAATAATTTCATACCAATGAAATACCATGTATAGCGTCGCATGTTTAAAACATCAATGTTAAGTGATAAAAATACATTATTTTTTTGCTTAAGAAAAGTTCTTGTCATTATTGCTTAAATCAAACGTTCCAATTGTCCATTTGCTCAAACTTTGCTCAACGTGTAAATTACAACCTACGCTTTCCTGCTATAACTTTTTCAACCATTTGAAAACAAATTAGATTCAAACACCATGATTGGTCCGAGCTTAAATGAGCATTACATTTTTTCCAATAACAAACTATTGAGGGATATTCACATTTTTCCAAAACATGCTTGCGATTACTTTATTATTTTTGCCCACTAACTTTTTATGCGACAGAAAGAGTGCTTTTGGAGTTTTTGGAGTCAAATATTGTTTCTTTTTTCATGTTTGAAAGTACCTTACAATTCAAAAGTAATTCATCGTTTTAAGTGTTGATTTTTATATTACTAAAACTGGTAGTTCCTGATTCAAGAAAACTTTCAAAGATCAAACATGAATCACCCATTCAAAGTAAAGTAAAGACTAGACAAGTAGTAAAGTGAGTAAAGAAAAGACTGTCTTGGTCAGTTTGTAGCTCTTTTCCCCTCATATAAGTAAAGTTGAAAAAATTTATAAGGAAATTGTCCTAAAAATGTTAAAAAATAAAATATAACTAAAAAAGCGTAAAGTTTGAAATTATTGGGACTGGAGACACAAGTTCTCTGTCTAAGGTATGTGAATTCTAAAGACTCTAATCAATATTTGCATTTTTAGGCTCAGCTATTGTAAAGGGGATGTTTATTTTGAGTGCCCTCGAAAGTGCAATTTTGTGTGGATCAGAATTCGTATTGAATGCTTTCTAATAAAGTGTAGTTAAGAAATGTGACCTTTAAGTCAGGATCGACCTTCTTCAAACAGGATCCAAAGCAAATGCCAGAACAGATCAAAAGTTGAAGGTTTAGCATAAAAACATATTCATCCTTTGAAAAGATTTAATCAGGAACACCTCTTGGTGAAACATGCTAAACGTTGCATTTACACATGAGAGCAATGATACATTTTTTTGCATGTTTAAATACTATTCGGGAACTATGCCCTACAATTCCAATTGCTGCCAAGAAGTTTGATATTTTCCATTATATTAAACCTAATGAAAATTAAAACAGTCATAACAAAATTTAATGACATGAGTCTCTACCTAAAGCTGTTACATTTGATAACTTTTTAGAATTATGGCTTTATAGAATAAATAATAATTATAAGATTCTTGATTTTCAATTCTAATTAGATGATTTTTGTTTTTATCTTGATATCGTGGTTTGGTGGATAATGATTATCCAATGTTGAACAAGACCATGTGCTTGAATTTCCTACCAGAAAGCTTCTGTTTCTGCCAAGAAAACTTCAAAGCCCTTTGGCTCAAATGTTGAATTAATTAAATAGAGTAATTCAAAAAAAGAATGTAGACATAAAAGGAAACATTGACAGCAGAGTTGTTTGTTACTATGGATAGATCTCTTGAATTTTGGTCAAACTTTTAGATTGCGTGACAAAGATGTTTGGTTGCCAGTTTAATTTTGATATAGAGAGAACTTTTTCCATCCAAATTCTATCTCTCTTAACTTCGGCTTCAGTTTACGCTACACTGAACCAACTTACAGTCAGATACAGTGCAACCTATTCCCGAAGGAGGAAGGGGTATTATCTTCCATTTGCATTTTTATGGGGTGTGCCATTTTTGGATACCTTTTTTCAAGTAGTAAATATATTTTGGGGCATCAATTTTGGTAAAACTAAAATTAGGCATAAATTTTGGGAGTGATTTTTAGCACGACCTTTGGATTTTGGATATCAATTTATAAAAGAAAGGTGATATGTTACTCTTTACTTAATTGAATTGTTGGAATTTTGTTAGTTTAAATTAATTTTGAAGGTATGCATTTCATATTGCATTTAAATTTTGAATAATTTATAAATTTTAGAGTATGTTTTTATATCTCAAACAGGCACTCCTTGGTGTTTTGAAGCAACCCCCCCCCCCCCGCCACCCCTCCTAGGAACCTATCAAAAGCTTAATTGTGCAAACATTTTCAGTATTAATGACTAAAACATTTCAATTCTAAGAATAGACAAGATTATGTTTGAACTGAATAAATATTCTAGTTTAGCGCAATGTGATTTTTATTTATCACAGCCGAAGTATAATACTGAGAAATCAATCCGTCTGAAAGTTCTCGGTGGTTGGGCAAACAGTCAAACAGTTTAGACTCATGCCTAATACTGAGAAGTCAGCACTTTAGAACAAAACATTATTTTGGTTCATTGATTGATATCAAGCAAAGCAGAGCTTGTTAATGTATAGTATTATAGATAGAGAGGGAAAATCAATCTTATATAAAAAGAATCTGCTTTTGGTTAATTCAAGGATACATTTGCAGAAGCTCTTGCATACATGCAATCATTTCTTCTTTTGTTTAAGAAAGTGATCTCTTTATAACTCTTACTAATAAATACGTAAGAATACAATCAATTAAAGTTAAAATTATCTTTTCATATTAATTCACTGGTAATTTCAGCAAGTTATAGCTGCTTAATTGTTGCAAATTTCATGTCCGGCCTTACTTTCTGGTACCAGCCCTTTGTATTTCATACAAAAAGCCTACAACTGTAAATGATATCATTTCAAAAACAAGATAAGATGAAAGTGTTTTATCAGGTGCATGTATGGTTAAAGACAAAGGCCGATGAATATTCAATTTTATCATATGAAGATGGCAAATTTAATTATCATATGAAGGTATATCATAACGATAAAATACAACAAAAAATTATAGTTAGAAATTACAAACCACAATAATGGCTCGCGCTTAAAGAGAAAAGTGACTTTGCCTAGGATCTAGCTTGTCAATTATTAATGTATGGTTTATGGATACATTTGCGAATTATTCGCCATTACACGTTGGTGACTTCTAGGCCCATTGTTTCTTGGTCATTCTTCTCGACCACATCTTTTTGTCATCAGTTGACGTCTAGGCAGAGGCAGCCCTTAACATATTACTACATATAATGCTAAATTTTTAAGTACAGGAAAAATAAAATATATAAATAAACTATACGATTATCTTTAAATGTTGAAGAAACTAGTTCAAAAATAAATTAGCCATAAATTTTACATCTCTGATGTATGTTATGTTGGTATAGCAAATTCTAAAAACTGTTTGGGATTTTGTGTGAACAAGATACCCATGTCCTGTTCCACACATATTGATCAATAAAAGTGCTGTTACATTAAAATGCTCTGAAACATTGGATAAGGCCTTACATTATAGCCCAATGATTAGAGTGGAAGTTTCCTTTAGAGTTTTCATCTAATTTCATCTCTTTTTTCTATTCAAATTTTAAGTTGATTGTGTAAATAATTAATAATGAGTACATTGAGTTGATTGGGGTACTTAGTTGAGCCTTCGAGTCAAATAATTAATATTAAATACATTGAGTAGATTGGGGTACTTAGTTGAGCCTTCGAGTCAAATAATTAATATTAAATACATTGAGTAGATTGGGGTACTTAGTTGAGCCTTCGAGTCAAATAATTAATATTAAATACATTGAGTAGATTGGGGTACTTAGTTGAGCCTTCGAGTCAAATAAATACTATTAAATACATTGAGTTGATTGGGGTACTTTGAGTCAAATTTCCTTGTTTAATCTATATTGGTAAGTCGGTTGAGATGTAGAAATTTTGCTACAGTAATATTATGAATAATACATAAAACTATAGAATACAACTGAAGAAAGTAAATACAGTATCACAAATACAGTAAATACAGGCAATGTAGTTAAAGTTAGTACAGTATCACGAAGTTAATGATTAACAGTTTATAGGTAAGAATATGAAGATTGCATTACAGAGTACTTGGATACTAATTTTGCTAGAGCCATGGATTATAATATTTGGCAAGAAGGCATTTAGATTTTCTGGGAGCTACTTTCGGTTGGGACTATTCCATATCCATTCCAGTTTTGTTTTCTCAATTTGGAAAAATTACTAAACCCTGAAAATTTTCTATTTACAATATATCAATATTTTCAGCAGATGAAGGATGAATTTTTTCTGAAATTTGCCAACAAGATTGGAAGTCATTTGTCTCTAATAAAATTGCAGACCATATTAAATAAGAGAACGTCAAAGTAAAATACGAAAGCTGTTTTCAAAATCAAGCTGATCGTTGATGCATTTTTAGAGACTTGTTTTCAGAAAAAGGTAGCTAGAGTCTCTTATAGCTGCTATTGATACTGATAGGTATAAGATTGTCATCGCTCGTTGAGATCAAAATATAATTCATGCATGTGAATAATACACGAATTGAAAAAAGGTACAGAGATAAAAACGTGTTTTGTAGACATTTAATCATTATTTAGCCTTTTGCTGTTATTAAACTTTGAAAGCCGACATTCTCCTTGGAATTTTTAGATGAATCTCATTCGTTTTTCGTTCGTTACAAATTTTGATCAATACAAAATTTCACTTTCTCGGGCACTCAAAGCAGATTTTTTTTTTACTATAGCTGAGCTTTCATATCAGTAACATTGGCTACGTTCCTGAGGCTATACACACCTAAGTCAGAGATCTTGTGTCTCCAGCCTTGATAATTGCAAAATTATTTGTTTTTTTGTGTGACAGTGTTTTGAGAACAATTATCAGTCTTCTATCTGAGGGGAGAAGTGCCACAAACTGATCAAGACAGTCTTTTCTTTACTCACGCCTTGAATGGAAGATTCATCTTGAATCAGGAACTACCAGTTTTAGTAATACAAAAATCAATACTTAAAACGATGAACCATCTTTGAATAATAAGGGACTTTCAAACATGAAAAAAGATACAAAGTTTGGCTCCAAGAGCACTCTTTTTATGTTTTTTAAAATGTAAGGCAAACAGAATTAGAAATCATGAGCCAATTTTGGAAGAATGTTACTTTATTCTGTAAAAATCTTCAAAATATTTATTATTGAATAAACTGAAGTACTTTTTTCCGGACCAATACATCACCCAATGAATAAAGCAGCAAAAGCTTGATGCAAAATCCTTTGATATAAGCTTTTTATTAGATCCTTTTCTGATGGTAAAGCAGTAAATTTTTATTTCTTGCAATCTTTTTTATATCTCGAGTTCGTTTATGAAAATTGCTGTTAAATGGCCTGTAATAGAGTGATCACTGCCGTACATGCAGAGCTGTAGATGCTTTTAGTGTATACAGCTTGATGATTCTGAGCTGCTACTCTGAGTTTCACGCTTAATGTCTTCATCAGGCAACTGTCCTGTTCCAGAAATACTTATGTTAAAGCAACTTATTTCCAAATATCTTTCATCGTGTCATTCTTACTGCATTATTCAACTTGTTTATTGGTTATCATTACATTAGCGTGCATTGTCTGGTACTGTACATTGATTTATCTGTGAATAGGAAGCTTTGCTTTGAGTTAACAAGGTAACTAATAGTTAGACAAGTATTCTTTCAAACCCTTCTGCGAAGCAGATGGTATTAAAAATTTTAGAAAGAAATGCTGAAAGTATTAAGGGACAAAAATAAAACAAAACAAGTTGTTGCTCCATTAGAGAGGGTAAGAAGTATAAAGATTTATTTAAGATTTATTATTGTTGATAAAGTAGAAGCAATCTAAATATTATCAATTCTCAGAAAAATGAGGGGTAGTATTATAATGGGTTGGTTTGAGTTTCGCTAAGAGTGCTTGTAGATAGATTCATATATGTGTGAAAATATTGATAAATTAAAAAAATTTGAATAATTTGAATAAAAAAAGCCAAGCTTCCAGCTGATAATCATAGGGTGCCAATCCACCTACATTGTGAATCATTGCCATCAATTTATCATTTTGAGAGTATCTCTGCTAATCTGCCTACGGTTTTTATGTAATTCTTTAATATATTAGCCTAATGCTTTTAATCACAATGATCTTGCCTTTGAACTTATGGTACTACGGTTGGAATGGCTTTGTTTTTTTCCTTTTTTCAGGAAAATGTTGTCATTAATTTTACTTCTATAGCAAGGGACCATTCCTTTCTAAAGGAATCATCCTTTACCGAATGACGCTCTAACACAATGCAAGTACTGAGATTTCTTTACATGCACCTTTTTTGCAGATATGAAATAAGTGTTGAAGAATTACGAAGACGCGTAAGTGCTCCCGAGCACCTAAACAAAGTAGACATGATATCGTACTTGCGATTGGCAAAGAATTCTGCAAGACAGCTGCTGGAGAAACATGACATCATCAGCTCTCTTCACCACCGCCTCTCAAAGCACACTGTTCTTTCCAAAGTATCAGAACGAGAGTGTGAGGAATTGGCAAATGGAGTCCACGACATTAACATGTCCTTCTTTCCATTTGAAGTGACTGCAAAAACGTCAGTATCCAATGCAAAAAAATCAGGAACAGACAGCACAAAGCGGAAACAGAATCTCATTAAAAGACTTAAAGACCTAGAAGTAACGAGGTAAGAGGCATTGTGTACTTTATAAATATCCTTACTTTACTGTTACGTGTGAAATCATAAAGTTACCTCTTGATGCATTCATAGTAGTGCATTTTCTGTTATGCCAAGCATTTTATTTAATAGTATCTTATTGATTATCTTTTATCCTTCTTGCTCATTTGTTTCTTTCTGATCTTATATTTTTCAAGTATCTCCTTTTTAATTTGACATTCTCTTTGTCTTTCACTCTTAATACGTCAACCAAAGCCTCACGAGTTTAATTAGAATAAATCAAGACTATAGTCCAGGACAGGCACCGTGGAGCGTTGAGAAAAGTGGAGCGTCTAAAAAGAAAAAAGGTGGGGGGGGGGGGTGAAAACCGTATAAAAAAACAGTATGGTAGTTTAGTATTTAATTTTTGGTATTTCATGCAAAAAGTGGGGGTAATTTTTGGCTAAAGTCCCCCAGCCCCTCTGCTCTGCGGTGCCTGCAGGAACCTCTCATATGAATGGCTTTTATGCCCTGCTCAACTAGTTGCTACAAAACTTTTAATAATCGTCGCAAAAGACGAAAACCTATTCGCCTCAAGATCGATTCTGGTGGATTATGAAAGTAACCATTTGCTTCTGCAGAACAACGAATCCAGATGCCTTCCGGTTATGTTTTGTGATATTAACTGTAAAATAAAGTTTATAAACTTCAGCTAAAAGAAAATATGAAATGACGAGAAGTGACGAGAAAATGAATAATTAAAGTTAAGCAGATATGAATCTGGATGCCAGAGCCGTTTAAATGTTTATTTTAAAATTAGAAAAGCCAGCTGTCTTTGTTTCCCCCCTTTGTCGTAGGAGACACTGGCAGTCGGGGTAAGGGGATATAAGTTCTGTTTTGTGCTTTTGTTAGTCTGGTATAGGAATTATTTGCCAATTTGATATACTGAGAAAGAGGAAGAGGGAAAACTATTTGCTGAAAATCTAACAAATTTTCAGCAGTTTTGGGAAAGTTGAGCGATTAACTGCCCCCTCCATTACATATGAAAGTGAAAATGTATTCTCGTGGTAAGATATCTTAACCTTGGAATCAAAAATGAAAAGAGAGCTACACAAAAAAGATAATTGAAAAATCTCAGTGCAATTTACTGCGCTTACCCCACCTATAATGAACGCTCAGATTCTGTCACTGCTGTCCCATGGATATTACTGAAAAACAAGCACAGGTGCATTTTAAGATATCGCAAAGTAATTCAATCTTGCTTCTTTAAAAAGTAATGCTATATCATTCTATTTCACCAAGTTTCATTTAAACTTTCTAAGATACCTTGAAATATCAAAAACAGTAGCAGCAACACAATCTACAGTCTCCAGTATTTAGTGAGGCCCGTGTGATTCGATGCAAATTGATTATTAGTCAATACAAGTACTGTCTTATCAAAACCTGGAGGATTCAATTTTTCTACAAAACTTGGATGAAAAATTGAAGTCCTGAAAAAGTGTCTGGAAAAAGCTAAGAAAATTGATGAAATAATAGCGAAGATTATTTGTATTTGTATTTGTATTTGTTGCTACCTAGCATCCGAAGGTAGTTTTCAGGACACTGAGAAGCTATGCTTATCGAGCAGTGTCCTGGTTCTTCCTCTCGATATGACCACACCTCGTGATTCCTACGCCTGGAATTACAGAGAGCTGGCGACTCTCCCCATTCTGGGTGAAAGTTTGGTCATACCAAAGACTCAAACCACGGACCCTTGGGTAAAAATGGTATGAATTCAGTCTCAAATGGTGCCAGAAATGGATATCATGACAAGGCCGGCAAAAGCGGAGGGGGGGGGGAGGGAGCCATGGCCCCCCACTTTTCTGCAGAGCTAAAGAAAAATTTTAGGCAAAATTGGAAATAAATGTAGTAGATCATTCTGTAAGTAACTGTGCTTAGTAATCCCTTACATATGCCTTTAGATTTAGCTTGATTGCTATGACTTTACCATAGAAGACATATATAAATTTGAATATGGGAATTAGATCGAAGAAATCGGTCATTTTATAAGTTGTACAGCGAGTAACAGCTTGGCTTAGGAAATAGATCGAGAAACCTGATCCAGAATAACTTGGTGCCAGCACAAATTGACGGAGTTTCGTTCTTTCTATTTCCTAAACGTGGCTCACAAGGTCTATTTGTTAACAACAAATTTCTAGGAACATTGCAAAAAGAGAGAAATTGCTAGCGGTGTGGAAGGGAAAGAAACTGACGAAAAGAAAATTTTTGAGGACATGAGAAAGAAAGAATGGGCAGATTTGTTCTATAAAAGTAACATCAAGAAAACTTCAAACTTTCATTGTATCGATAATCCATTCCTACTAAGAAAGAAAATTTAGACACAATTATGAATTCTATAAAAACTATTTTTTATTTTTGTTAAAAGCACTTTTTTTCCGAAATATTTAAGATCAGATTTTACCAAACAAAATCCCAAGTATACAAATTGCTTAATTTGCTTTTATTTTAGTTGATAGTTCTTCTGTTTTTGTTGAAAATGCCTTGGATTTTCTTTTAGTCAATATCCATTTTAGATACAGTCTCTGGCCATTCCCTAAAATACAATAATCATAAAATTTTTACTTGCCCCCAACCATGGTGGCGGCCTAACATAAGCCCTTTCAAGACTTTCATATTTGGCCCCTCCACTTTCAAATACGTTTCGCCGGTCCTGCATGGATGGACTTATGAAAATTAATATCGAGGAAGTAACATTAATAAGCATTGCACTTCGTCTTCGCGGCAAGAAATATGACGCAGGGGAACTTTCTTCCATGCTCAAAGTTTATTTTTTGTCTGTTTGCCTTTTGAAACACCAATACTTCTCGAAGTTCCCTTTGTGATGTGATTCTATGACTTTAAAACTGCCCTTCCGTTAATGAAAGTGAGTCATGGCTGATTCCAGTTGGTGAAATGAGTATTCCTTGTAGATTGAAAGACGTTTTATTGCCTTTCTCTTCTCTTCCCGCACATCTTATTGATCACCTCAAAGTCTGACTATAATACCTTCCGCCAAAGATCCTGACTGACCTCTTGCAAGAGTTTTCATTGCAGGAAAAAGTTTAGTAATGTCATCTATAGCTTATACTGTAATATGATGTGATATATATGGGTTCTTTCATTTGATACCGTCATATTCGGGATGCAATATGTGTGAAAAATTACGGACTCAAAAGTGATCCTCGTACAACAGTCATAGATATCTCAAAATATCCAAAATCTAATAACAGAACAGTAACTCAGCTAATCCTCACTTGTCTAAAATTAATCAATATAAAATGATGTAAAATATAAGATTTTACATTTTTTAATTGAATAAATTTATAAGAAAATAATTCATGTTTGTAAAATATACGTATTCTACATTGTTGTTAGTTGTCTAAAAGATCAAACATTGCTGGGAGCAAAAGAGAGCAGCAATACATGATGCTGTTTTGTAGCGATAATATCAAGTTTGTTTTGTATAGAAAAGAATTCTAACTTACTTTGAAATTGGATTTTGGACTTTGTACTGAATAAATTATAAAAATTATGTTTTGTAATTAGGATCACAAAATTCAATGATTTTCTCATAACATATTTGAAAAATCGTGCTATAAAGAGTAGTTTTTGTAAGAGACAAGATTCTGCTAACTTTTGGAAAAAATTGCAAGGACATTCATGTACAAGGCTGCTCTAGTAGCTCTTGGCTTAGTATGCCCGATGTGGGATTGGGGTTACGGTAACAGCCGCATAGTAATACACATTGCCGGTTGACAAAATATTTGCATAGATCAATACACAGATGTTTTTTGCCATATACCATTGTTTGAAATTCATTAATAACTTAAATTAATTCCATCACTTGTGACGTCAACAATATCCTGATAAAAAACAACTACCAGCAGTATAATCAATTCTAATAAAGTGATCGTCTCAAAGCAAATAAAAAATTCTTTTAAATGTTTGCACAGAGATTTCATGGCCATCCATAATAGTTACTTTGTCTATCTCCTGAACTTATTTTTAGAATAGAATTGCGGGCATTGTCGAGATGTATACGGGGATGGGCTACTTTTTAAACTAGGGCTGTTCAGAAACTTAGTTATCAGATGACGTTTTTGCGTAGACAGATATCAATTAATCCTTGAATTAGATAGCTTAAACGTGAGTACATCAAGCCTAGTCGTGCAAACCCCTTGCAAATGTGTAAGGTCTTAGCGATGAGACTTTGTTTCATATGTTCACTTTTACAATTGTTTCTAAATATTCTAGAAAACATATGTGATATTGAACGTTCATAGAGTTTCAAGATTATGAATTTGGTGGTGTTTTGTTGAAAATGAAAAACTATTTAGATAAGTTAACATCATAACATTAGAGCAAGCCATGTTTTTTAGAATCTAAAAATGCTCTTTATGTTACAGAGATTCAGAAGTTTTTGCCAGATAAAGGCTTTAAGTTTTGTAAGCAAAAGTGATTCTTTGTATAATGTTCTTGCAAAGAAAAATAGAAAATTAACATGTAGCTGTACTGCTGTTGATGATATTTTGATGAAATGAAAGACGATGAACAGTTTGATAACATTTTGATGAATTTCAACATCTTTTCCATCAACTTGTTGACAACAAGGGGGACGTCCTTATACCCCAAATGTTTACGGTTGTAAAAAATCAAAATTTTACTACATCACAAAATTCTTTTGGCCTAATTTCGTTTTGTGGTATCTGGTTATTGTTCTTGATGGATTTTTAAAGATCTTACTACCTTATCTTTTCTGAACCAATGTATGGACAAGCTGAGACAGTTGGCATGTCATATTTGATAGTATGTCATGTTCTCTATGTATTGAACGTCAGCTTGATAACTTATAGTTGACCTCAAAATTGGCTTCTTCTATTCATATGAGCTACTGATAGCTTTTTAAACTTGAAGTAGTCTTATTATCTTGTAATAATGTCATGAGCCTCAGGGCTCAGTTTTTAAGACCACACTCCCAATGAAACTGTCAGGTGAAAAAAGACACCGGTAAAAATGTATAGGCCCTAAAGTTTGGAGTGATTTGTACTCTAGGGATAATCTATAAGCATAAATATATAATAAACAAAGGCGAGGACAGTACCCCTTTCCCCCTATCTTGACCAGGGTTGTGATAACAGAGTGGCAGTACCATATTGTATTCAATGCTTACAAATAAAAAGGAACTATTTAGGGATGTTAAAGAAAAAGCGTTGTGTTGCAGTTGACCATACAAGCTCATCAACGGTAGTAGTTAAAGCCCTTTTTGTCATCGCTGAAGCCAATTCAAATTTTCATGTAACTAGCCATGATATTATCAAAGTGATTCATCGAGATAGCAGATATCAGTTTTGATATCTTCAAATAAAAAATTCATATAACCTTCAAATTCACAGTGTGTGTCTGTGTGTATTGCTAATGGGCTCCGTTATGGCTGGGAAAAGAGGTCAGTGCCCAAATTTAATATCATTAAAAAGAAATACAAAAGAAGACAAACAAAATAGGATAAAAACAGCTTAGCCTTCGAAAAACTTGATAAGTACCCCATAATACCCTATCGAAATTATCGATGATATAAATTTGATAATAAATCTACAAGAAATGGAAATTCTATGGTTATAAAATCTCCCTTAGGCAAGATTTCCTTCATATTTTACGTAATCTCTTAAATCGCTGGAATTTTTTATTGGTAAACCTGATATTGTTTTATAATGAGAAAAATCAAAAGGAGCACCGTTTTACGTCATTTTGAATAAAGAGAACATGGTTCAAAGCCCAAATCCAGGTGCCTGGCTAGGATTTGGTCACAAGTATGGGCTGTAGTCTTCTCGACATTTGGCCTAATTACTTTAAGCGTTTATGAATGCACAATGCAGTTAATGCAAAGTGCACCTGCAGATTGAATAGTTTGCTTGCAACATTTCTTGAATAAGCCCTAAAGCAATGATACCTATTGCCAAGTGCTAAGTTATGCCAACTATGATGGGGACGTTCAAGTTACTAGAAACTAGCTAGCTCCCTTTATGTCAAGCAACCTAGCATAGAAAATCAGACGTTTCTGCTATTGTTAAAGCTATAAATCAATGACCCCGTCCGTTCCTAAAAAGATGTCCCTATGACTTTGCTGTGGACACTTTCAAACATCGTCCTACGGTGCAAATTACCGCTCTATAGTAAAAATCAAGAGATCTTGCTTGGGCGGGAAGTTATAAGGTTTCTGATTTTCAAAAATGCTACAGTTATTACAATAAGTGATTTATTAGGTTAGTCGATTATTCTCTAAAGAATAGAAAGATATACAACAAATCGTATTATGAACAATTTTCAACTACAATTAATATTTTTGTCCCAGAAAGTGCTGCATCCCGCGCGGACACAGCACCGCAAGACTCTGAATCATGATTATGTGATGCAATACTTGCCTTTGCCATGACTTCATGCAATCAGTCCACCTTCTCT
Source organism: Rhopilema esculentum (assembly GCF_057945365.1). NCBI lineage: Eukaryota > Metazoa > Cnidaria > Scyphozoa > Rhizostomeae > Rhizostomatidae > Rhopilema > Rhopilema esculentum. Next base: position 3,298,575 of record NC_142822.1, read on the forward strand.
TTGGCTTTCTTTATCTCCTTCTATCCTTATCTTCGCAATCCTCGCTATTGGCTTTCAAAATAGCACTTCTTTTTACGTACTATATGATATCGTTTCCCTTCTACGTCTCTTTTTGCTATGTTAATTATCTTTTACTAGTTATCACATAAAAAAATGCCTCAATTTCATCTAGTATTTACTTTCCAAAATTTTCACGTGTATAACAAGTTTATTAATCAGACATTTACACTACAAATTTCAAAGAAATTTCGTTATACGGAAATTTGCACCTTGAAATTCAGTGACTCAGTTTAATTTTCTCAGTTTCATTGACAAATAAAAGTTTATTTGTCAGAAACTCACGCTCCGAATTTCTTAGAAATTTCTTCTCACTGAGATCTACAGGCCCGATTTCGTGTTTAAATCTTTTAGGTAATATTATCATAAACTTTTAATTTGTTTTTAATATCCAATAGCTACAATTTCTACTTGTTTGCTTGATTTACCTTTTATCTTGAATTTCACCGACAAGTTATCGATTTTAAGATTAAGATTAAGATTTTCGATTCCTTTTGCACTCATGTAGTTGTCATAGGCACGTCGTTGTAAAAAAAGATGACACAGTGATAACATCCATGTGATCACCATTACTGATTTCAACACTCTCATTTCTGCTACCACTATCTTCCTTTCCTGGCTCTCTTTTAGTGACAGTGTGGAACAAGTTTGCCATATACAAACATTTGATCCAAAAAAAGTCGGTTGCCTTATTTTGAACGCCCCCTTCCCCCAAACAAAATTGTCTAGACAAACCACTAGTTGCTACCACAGTCTCCATACGAGGTTCTAGCCATCATTCTGAGTAATCTTTCATTTACAAAAATATGATTAACAGCTCTTTTGTTAGCAGTTGTTTTCCATATTACTTGTATCTGTCTCAAAATTTGTTATTTTGACATTATCGCGTACATAGAATCTTGTGTTATTTTGAATACAAAAATCAATGCCGATATCAAATTAACGCGTTTGTCTTATCTTTTAACTCCAATGTTATAGCTTATTCAGCTAACAATATTACGAAACCTATCTTTTATTCTATCCAAGACTTCGATATATGCATTCTAAATTCAGATAATAATTGAAGATGTTATTAGTTCTCATTTTTAAATGGCAAAATTATAATTGAACTGAATTGTAACCCTGGGAAAAGAATGAAGGTTAAAATGAATCTAATGAAAATGAAATTATTTCTCCAGTTTTTCTAACAAGGTCACATCTTTCAAAAGAATGATCCCATTTGAGAGGCTTGTGGCATTGAAGCTTCTTTTTGAAGCTTGAATGTATTTTTATTCGAGTTCTTGATTTGCTGGAAATATTTACCCCTAGGCTCGCATTTAATCAAAAATATTATGTTTTAGTTTCTCTTTAGATGTATTTCAAGTTTGATTAGAAATTATTTTCATCTTACTTCTTGTTACATATAAAGATATCATTTTTCAGATCAATACTTATGCAGCTACTTTCGGTGATACACTCATTGGATGAGAACAAACAGATGAAGGACTTCGAATCGATGACGCACACCTTTGGCATACGGAATCTGTCCAATCATGTCCTGTTTTTCAATAAGTACTTTGAAGAGGAAACGAAAACAGCACTTAACTCTATAAAAGAAGACTAGCCTTTCGTTTAATTTCGATATGGACTCAGACTTATAGTCTTATGGCTTGGCAACACGAAGTCTCTTTTGTAGAAAGTAAACCAAATATCAACATAAAGAAAGTTGATAAGATGTTAATAGAACACTCTTTAAATTAATTGTTTAGAAAGATTTGTGGCGTAGATGAAGGGCTTGAAATATTTGTAACTTTTGCCAGCTAAACAGATATGCAGAAGTCATGGCCATTGCTTGTTTAGGCTAACACACCAAGTCGACTTACGGCTTCGTTTAGGAAATGGCTCCAAACTTAATTGTACGAACTTTTAAGCATAGATTAGGGTATTAGTTATTCAGTTATTTGCCAGAATACAGTATTTGATACTGTTTGTACTGGTATGGTAGATTTTTTGATGATATGAAGTTTGAAAACCTATAGGGGAATAGATCACAAAAGTTGTTCTGGGTGAAACTTTTCACCCTCAATTGTTTATAACGGTCAAATCCGTTGTGAAATTTATAATTTCATGTATGTTAGTGTGTATATATATATTCAACATATCACGAGCACTGCAACATGACCAAATTTTGATCTTATTTGAAACGAGGTCGTGAACTGATTTGTGTTTTGGAAACGAGTCTTGTTTTTACAATTAAACACTCGTGTTTGGCCTAAGTACCAGTTTACTAAGTGTTGGTTATGTATTTGGTAGATATTTATTCTCCTGCTAATGATGCTCGCGAAGTTTTCTGCTGCCTACCACAACCAAAGAATAAACGGGCAGATTCTGCTTATCTATTGGCTCAATGCTCAATGAAATCTCTGAGCGTCGAACAAATCTTACATCAAACGGAAATTTCTATTCTGGGCCTAAAACAATATTCGTGAGATCGTAACAATAATCATTTGCAAAAATGGAAGAGGATCAACAAGCTCTTATAAGACGAATATCGACTGCGTTGATGTATGCAGCAAGCTCTTTCTTTATAGTTGTGATAAACAAAGTGGTACTGACAACATACAAGTAAGAATTTGCTTTGCCTACCTGCTAATTATTACGCTTTCCATATTTGCACGAGGACGTGGATGCTAAACCCATTTATAATGACGCTGAAAAGCGTTCTTGAAAAAAGGATGCAACTAGTCTTGCTACTGTGTAGCACAGAGTTAATACGATTGTTTTTTTACGTCATTGAGATAATTAGCAAATGAGTGTATCATTGCTGAAAGTTGTATTATTAGATTTTGTTGTTATGAGTCCGAAATGAATTGAAGTTGTCAGTCAATAAACTTACCAAACGCTGTTATTTATCAAATATCAATTAGTTTATTTATATGTTACTATTTCTTTTAAACGTAGAAATGTTTAGCAATTATTTAAGATTTTGCAATTGAAGGTGCTTAATTGTAAACACAATTGGGTTGTAGCTGCTTCAATATTGTTTCGATGTATTTATAATTTGAATGTAATTTGTTTGAAATTGATCTATGTATAAGCTGTTTCTTGAGTTTTGCTCTCTGCAAGCAAGCAGTAGTAAACAATCATTTTGGCCAGTTTGCAGAGTATGGCTGACTTTGACAAGATCTTAGGTGCACCAATAGCCCTGCACTGCAAAAATCACTCAAAAATGCCTGGTGGGCAAGAGCTGTCAGTTTTCACATATGTTAATTGAATCATATATTTTTTAGGTGTGCCCTAAATAAAACTAGTTTGGCATCTTGGGTGAGCCATGCTCTGCCTACATGCCTTTTGGTCAAAAATTCCAATTATTTACCAGATTTGGCACCAATAAAAAAACAAATAAAAATAATGAGAGATGACACTAGTATGCAAAGCAATATAAGCATTTACTCAAAAATCTTTAAGCTTTTGTGCAACATTTATTGTGCTCTTGCCTTGGAGATCTGCTACAATTTGAGAACATTCACTAACCATAAACCTGTGTTTGCCTATACATATCTGTGATGACAAAACCCATTTTGTAAACATAGTTTGTAACATAGTTTGTAAATGGCAAAAAACCCATTTTATTGGCTATGAAGCAATTGTAATAGTTAAAATCATGTACCAAGCTAAAGAGGCTAAGTTTTTAAAATCAATAAAATACCAGGCCAGTGTAGCTTTGAAGCATACTCTTTTCAAAACAGATAAAATAGATATATTAGTTGGGATATATGTGCAATAAAGATGGAAGTTCTACAGCAATTATAGAAAATTATTCACTTTCAATAATTTTTTTGTAGATTCCCATCTTTCCAAGTTTTAGGCTTGGGGCAGGTGAGCTTAAAGTTGAATTCTTATTCGTTTTCTTTGGTCTAAATTTATTCAATCATAGCTTTTTGAAAGAGAGCATTTAGGTAGAATGACAAACCATTACTGAGATTAAAATCAAAACATTTTTTTATCATCAGTATCAATATTGTTATATCCTAAGATTGCTGTAACAGATCCATCTGATAACAGTCCTAACTTTCCATTTCATATTAAGACCCTTGGTCAGATTTAATCTGTCATTAAATGAAACATGATATGAAAAATTTTGTTCTCAATTTGATGTCTATAATATCAAGATAAAGAAATATGACAGACTGTGTTTAAATTCATCTAATATCTTTCTAATACATCAGATCCAACCAAGGAATTCACACAATTTTACCTTTCAATATAACCCTGCTTTCTTTAAGTTATTCCTAAGCCTTATGATTTTTATCGATTTCAAATTGGCCTACTTTCTATGTATAGATGGTAGCAACAATTGCAGTTCTTTTCATTGGCAAACAGTCAACAATAGTGAAGTTTCCAGGGCTTGATAGGAGCACATTTAGAAAGGTTTGTACTATGAATGTATTTCCTTAAAGGCGTTCATTTTGTCTTATTTCAAATTTCACTCTATTAATCCTACTTTGATTTCTTTTTAAAGGATATGTCTCATATATTCGAGAAGAAATGTATTGCTAGTGTTAAAACTTATTTGTCTGTAAATCTTCAGTTCTGTTTGGAAAACCATCCATATGTTTCAATCCTTTGTGCCTAAAGGTGAAAAAACCCCTAACCAGCTAACTAACTACAAGCGACACTTTATTTACTATTTGATTTGTCCAGAAGATTAGCCAAAACCATTTTGCTAGTGACCAAGTTCTATATTTAAACATATGAATGTCTAAAAGTTCCGGTTATGCACTTAACAGTTAACCTGTTCTGGTGACCTTTTTCACCAAGTAACTCCGTTATCTGGACAGGTGTTGTACTACAGTAACACCTGCCTTCTGATAACCAATAATGAATGCATTTTTAATGTGCACAACAAAATATCCACCAACTACATGCACCTGTGTGCCATTTAATTTCAATAGATGCAGCCATCACACAACCCTACATCACCAGCACACTTATCAGATTGGTATTTTGTTCCAAATGATGACACTTTAATGTTAAAAGATGAATCTTTATTATAGTTTGCTGTTACTACAGTTTGGTAGATTATATTACAATGTTCCTGTCTCAAAAGTGGAATTTTGGGCCACCTATTTTTTATTTCTCAAAGTTTCTAGCAAGTTTCTGCTACTCTCCTTCCAAATGCTGACCTTGACCTCACTTGAACAGAACAGGAAAGATCCATTTAAACAATAGGATACACCCAAGATTAATTTTGGCTCCTTAAAAGCAAGTTTGTGAGTTGTACAGTTATATCAAAAACCATACTTTGTCAAAATATTATCACCCTCCCCCAAATATTTTCTTATCAGATTTGGATGAAATGCCAAGTATATTGGTAAGAATCAGTCAATCAAGTTATTGGGTCATAAATCTTTTTTAAAACAGTTGGTAAATTATTGTTTTCAAACAAAGTATTTGCACCTTCTCATAAATACATTGGCTGTTCTTGTTGTTGTTCAATTTATTTGTCTCTTTCACCTGTCTTTCTGTGCTCTGATCCTGTCTCTCCATTTTTTCCTGGCCTATTACAGGCAGCTTTCCTTAGATCAACCTCTCTTCCCTAATTGCAAGATTTTGGGGAAAAGAACCAGGGGTTTGGGAAGGGTGTGAAAGAGGTTCCCTTTTTTCTTTTCCTCCTCTTTATTGGGGCTTTCTTGTAGATTGCTCCCCAAACTCGTAAGATTTCATGAACTTTCACCATAAATTATCTAAAATTGTGCAAGTTTCCTTTGTTTAACCCCTTAACCAAATTAGGCAATACTTACCGACCCAAGGCCCCCATCTCCTTCAAATTGAAACCTGCTCCTTTTGAAATTCATATTTATGCTCTTAATGAGAAGGACTTAGATACCCAATTATGCTGCTCAATCGCCGTACTATTTCCATGCAGATTTTTTTTGCGGTAGAGCAGCATTTTTTGGGTTGGCGAATTTAGCTATCCCTTAAACCCGCCCGTTAGTGACGTCGCCGATTATCCTGTTCAATGATAAATCTCACCACCAGAAGATAAATATCTTTTGCTACCATGGCTTCTCTTGCCATGCAGTGATAACCCATTTGTGCGGTGATAAATCATAATTATGCAATGATAAACTTATAAAAGAGCAAAACAATAAACACGAGAACATAACAGTAACAATGATCATAATTTGTGAAATCTGTCTAAAATTTGATCGAATTCAGTATCTAGTTTGTTTTGTTCTTCATCTTCTCCTTTGAGATCTTTATTCTCGAAATCATTTTTAAACCTAGACTGCTTCTCCTCGTTGAAATCTCTTGTAAGGCTTTGACGAGAGCTAGTGTTATTCGAAAGTTTCAGCTAGTTTGATAATTTTTAAAAATTTTAAGTGAAAGGTCATGAAAATTTTTTGAATATGTGCAGTGATAAAAATTCCTTAAAATAAACCCTGTTTGCTACACTCCGATCAATGTAAAGGTTCTTCGGCACGTCACTGGCTAGCAGCTCTAAAGCTCTGTGGCTTTATGGCGAGTGAAACAGAAACAAGCCAAACATATGGATAATTATTCAGATATGAAATAAGAGGGCCTGCTGGGTTTATCATTTTGATTGAAATACCTACAATGCATAGAGACATGTCCAGAGGTATACATGTTGAACACATTCATGCAAATTAAACATCGTATTATAACAAGCTGAATGTATTTAAACTTTGATCTAAGATTAAATGATAATATTATTCATCATCTCATTTTCTAGACATATTTTTAAATTATTTTGGAGGGGATTAGTTGATTTCTTTCTTGTGCAAAATCACGAAAGCCAAAAACGCATGCAAAATTGATAACAGAGAGAAGAGGGTATGACGTCAGTTAAAGATTGTGGCCTCAAGCTGTTGTATTTCTATGTGAAAACATTGATTAGAACTTGAGATAGTTTGGAAGCATTTCAAGATCAAAGTGAATTATCACTGTTTACTGCATTGTCTCAATTGATTGTTTTGATTATTTTGATTAAATGGCACAGCAACCAGCCGGCTTTATTTTTCCATTAATTCAATTTGAATCGTGTGTTTTAGTTCGTTATCAAATATGACAGAAATCCTGAGGTTCATTTCTAGATTCTAGATTGCCAAATTTTTGTTTTCTTGGTCGTCACATTTAGTTAATAGAATTTTTATTCGTTTAACCGAGGGACGCTTAAATAGACTAAATAGGAACAGTGTTTCGTTGACAAGATTTTGCCTAGATATGAACACTAACTAACAAAGCTTTTAAGAACAAGCCTTTAAGGGTTACTCGATTGCCAAGTGAACTATGGAATGACTTTGCAAAGAAGCAAGGGTTCAGGCAAATGTGATTTATATTGTTTGTGAAGAGAAATCTGAATGCTAGATATGTCTGATGCTAGATGGGGGTAACCACTTTGCTTCCTTTTCTAATGCTAAGAGACAGAATATAAAACCGTATAGCCAGAACGATACGATTCCGGAGTTTTCTTTTCAAATGTACCAAAGTGAAGCCTGAACCTGCTCATAAGGAAAGTGCCTTATTGCCTTAATCGGGGCCTTTTTAACATACTAACTAGGGGGGGGGGGGCAATTGCCTCTCCAGCCCCAGTGACTTTCAATTGTTTTAATAAAATAGGCTATTGTCCTTCTCTTTACAAAAACAAAGGTTTGCCCCCGCAGCTAGTTGCCCTTTGAGTTGCTATGTTTTTGATCCAACTAAACCGTTGCGCAGAAAATTCAAGATCATGCCCGCTACATCCCAAAGTTTTGTGACCTAAATGCTCGAGGGCAACCCTTCTCGTAAGAGTGTAGACTTTGACAATCGTAGCCAAATAGCTTTGTCATCTTTCAATGCGAGAATCGTAAAGTGTTCTCAGATATATTATCTTCACTTGTTGTTGTCCTCAACGGAATGCAGTGAAATGGGAAAGAAGAACGACGAGAGCCAAGGTAATGCAAATCATGGACGAAAAATAAGTTATAGACGGCGCTTTTCTCTATGATAAAACGCAAATATGGTAAAACGCAAAGTTGGACTCAGGCATTACTTTTATTTTCAGTGCAATTGCAAAGCTCATTTAGAGGTGATAGTCTGGTAAGGGTGCAAGTTTATAGTTCTTTTAGTAATCAAGAGTAGGTCAAAACGTATAGTGACGACAATTTCCAAATCATTGTGCAGACAAGAATGTATTTTCATTTAGGAATTTTGGAGTCTTTTTACATCAAAACAAATGATCCTCCTCTCACGTTACTTTCGACAACACATAGATATTAATTTTCAGCTTACTTTCATCATCCGACGTTTATACACTGAAGAGTGTCGAACGAAAATTACTTTAGTTTGTTATGTTTCTGGTGTTTTGTCCAATCTTCAAATGTGTACGTTTCATTTCAGATCTGGCCTCTACCTCTGATATATGTTGGAAATCTCACGTTTGGGCTAGGAGGAACTAAAATGCTCAAGTAAGTCGTTTGTGATACCCTATACGTCAGCACATGGGCTAGAACTGCTACAGGTGGTCAATACAGTGTAGTGACCATTGTCTAAACGTAATCATGTCCTCCATTGTGTCATTATCTCTGTCATTCTCTGTCATTAACACTTTCTATTGTCTGCGTAACGTAATAAACAACATAATTGTAGCGTCCCTTGTTTCGTGTGTATACGCCCTAAATTGTAGTCAGTCAGTAAATTCATCAAGACGCAACCGTCACGCAACATCGTCTCTTGCTGGCTCCGTGTTTTCTGCACGTTAAACTAGATCATAAAACGACAGCATTCGCAACAACAAAAGTAAAATTAAATATAGGAACATCGTCAATCGGCGTTCCTATAACAGTATTTACTACTAATCGCAAAATTTATCATATTTGCAACCTTAGTTTATTCGCTGGAACATCTGTAGCCCTTACTTTGTGCCTGAACATTTTGTTTCTGAACGGGAGGCCTTCAAAAGAGGAAGAATGCTGCCTCTTCTTTTATAGAAAGAGATATTCTGTTTATCTTCATAATATATTTCGAAATTGAGAGCAAGATGGCATTTCTATTTCTTTCTTGTTCTAGGACGTTAAAAAGCTTACATTGCTACAAATCTGTCAATAAAAATTATGAGATATGGCACATGACAGAGCTGTACCAATTGCGCTTAAGACCGAAAGGGATGAATAACTTGCAAGAGCTATTAAAAGAAAGAAATAGCAAAGGCTGTTCGACGAGTCCTAATTACTTTTATACAATTTAATCTACTTTTATAAGCGTAATTGCCAGATAATCGAGATCCCAGTTTTTGTTTATCAATAGTATCGATAGTTGTCTATTAATATTTTTTCTCACAGTGGTCAACTACTAAATCTGTAATAGTCTCATATTTGTTCACACAACTGACGTCATTAGTACCCAACCCTTTTATGTGCATTCTCGCGAGTTATATACCAATGTATTTTATACTTTCAGTTTACCAATGTTCACTGTTCTCAGAAGGTTTTCTATCTTAATGACAATGATAGCTGAGTACTGGCTACTCGGGTAAGTTGTTTTATCATTTCCTTGAACTAGAAGCTTTTATTAAGTTGTGTTGGTTTCACAAATCAACACTGAATGCCGTACTAGTTTCATGGATTTCTTGAGCTTATTTTATTGTTTTAGTATTCTCAAATTTCATTTCATTTGGTAATACGTTATAAGCTACTAACGTAGCATAACTACTACTTTTCTTTAATTTAATCTAAAATTTAATGTGCAAGAAAGTAACAATTAAATAGCTAATACATATTTAACAGATAATAAAACATTATCTTATGTAATAAGCTGTAGAAAGCAATCCCGGACTAAAGTGGTTGAGACTTTTCAAGGAAAGCTTATATTTTAACTTTCCTTTAGAAAATAACTTCCCCCCTCCCCCAATTCAATGTTGAATGCATGATTTTCAAGGAGACATGATAGAACTACAAATCCAACATTGCTTTTGGGGGAAAAAGGGGGGGGGGCTCGAATTTACAGGGGCAAGGTAAAGTAGAAAATTACAAAAATTGCATTTTGTCTCAACAATTTTGTCCGGGATTGCAGTTGCATTTTTTTCAACCTCTAACTTCATGTTAGTAAAGCACCATACGTCCAGGGGAAAATAAACCATAAGGAGCCTATTTTAGTGTCCTAAGAATGGTAGCTTCTAATCTTGAGTTTTAATCCACGCTCGTCAAACGTGTTCAATTTTAGGATCAGAGCAAGTCGGCGAGTGCAGATGTCAGTTTACCTCATGATTGCTGGCTCGGTTATCGCTGCAAGGTACAATAACCTGCTTCAACCTAGTACACACTTATATTTTGTCACTTCGGAAGCTTTGGATGTGATGATATATATCTGACCTCTAACCTGTAGATAGCAAAATGAATAGATGTAGTGAATGCATATTTTTTGTTGTTATCGGAAGGATGAAGGTTTTTGTAGGGTAGATATTTAATCTCATTCTGTTTTGACACGATTGAGTGTCTAAATATTAATAGGGAATGAAGTTTTATTGTTAGTAAGCATGAAAAATAGCTTCATTTTCAAATAGGAGTATGGAACGCGTTAGTTTTACTGTGTACCATGGACAGTGGATGGCTGGCTAATGCTCTTAACTGAAGAGCCTTTTTTGCTCTCATGATCATTGTGTTTCTGTGTTCCTGCTCCCTCAACCTTCTATCCGTAGTTGTTTTGCACTGGCCCGTCAATACCAGTAGTATATGTTTACGCCCCTCAGGAGTTTAGACAACCCAACTGATGGTATTTTTCTTTCTATCGCAGCTCCGATCTCGCATTTGATGCCGTTGGGTATTTTTATGTCTTAATGAATGACGTTTTAACTGCAGCAAACGGTTAGTCTTGTCTATGTTCTACTTTTAGTTACGAGAATTGGAAACAGTATGTTTTGGCTCTTGATAGGACGGCCTCTTAGGAAGCCTTCAAATTTACTGCCCATTGTACTAGACTTTGGAATGAAGGTTGGTGAACTGGCTTCCTAAAGCTAGATCTTAACAATATAGTTGATTGTTGGTCCTTCCCTGATCGTGTCACTCGTTCACATTTTTTTTCAGAATATTTTCCAAATCCTGTTCTCCTACTACTTTTGATTTATAGCACGGGAATCCCACTAGCAGCCGATTAACATTTGTTTGCTCTTCAACGAATTGTAGGGCCTTCTTGATTGCAAGTAAATTCAGGATGAAGAAAATCCACAGAACCCTTTGCATTACAAATTAGTTTAACTTATATAATTAGAGTACGGAACTGTTATTCGACGTTAGCATCGTGTTTTATATTAATTGCTAATTTTGTTTCTTTTAGTAGTTATCCTTTTTGACATTTTGAAAAAGGAAGTTTGTTGTAGCTGGTTCTACTGTGTCTTGGCACGTGGCTTTTTCAAGTGCTTGGTATTTGGTATTTAAGTGATTGATATCTTATCTGCAGGTGCTTTTTATATTTGCTATTCTGGTGCTTGATTTTTTGGAATTCTAGTGCTTGATATTTTGTATTCTAATGCTTGATGTTTGGTTTTTCTAGTGCTTGATATTTTGTATTCTAGTGCTTGATATTTTGTATTCTAGGGCTTGATATTTTGTATTCTAATGCTTCCTATTGATATTTCCTGTGTATTACTTCAAAGGGTGTGCTGCATTGCAATTTTCAAAACGATTTTTTAGAAAATAAATGTTTTCTCGAACCTTCCCTAGCACTAGTCGCCCCTGATGGCCAGAAAGTCAGTATTAATTTAATTAAAAAACAAACGTCATAAGGGTCGGTTTCCAACATTTTGAAAAGTAGAACGCTTTCTAGCATGGCTCCGATACAGTTTGGAAAGTGGGAGGGGGGGGGGTGCAAGGGAAAATTTAACACCCGTAACAAAAGATTTTTTGAAAAGTTATTTTAATCTGCAAAATAGTGGTGGGGCCATGACCCGCCAAAAATTTCCCGAGGCAAAGCCTCATGACCCCCACCTGCTACCCACGCTCCACTCCCCCTGCCCCCTTCCAATCTTGCTTTATTGGCTTTGTTATTATTTCCTGGGTTTGCAAATTTTGAAGAAGGCCAGTATCCATTAACCTCTCTCAAAGAGTGAAGAAAAGAAGTTGCCATTCTACTTTCGAACAGTCTTGGCTATTAAACTAGTCATTGCTATTCGGTTGGCAATTGCTATTCGATCAGTCACATTATTTGAATAGTCACAGCTATTCGATCAGTCACGGTTATTCGATCAGTCACGGTTCTTCGAATTGTGACCTCCAACAGTGAGGTTATTCGCCCTCATCGTCTCCAACCGAATAATCGTACTATTCGAACTATTTGCTTGTAACCGAATATTCGCTTTGGGCTTCAGCTAACCAAATTCGTCCTTCGGTGGACAGGCCTAATTCTGATGCTTGATGTTTGGTGTTCTAGTGCGTGATGTTGGTGTTCTGGTGCTTGATATTTGACATTCTAATGCTTGATATTTGGCATTTTAGTGCTTGATATTTGGTATTCTGGTGCTTGATATTTGCTATTCTGGTGCTTGATGTTTGCTATTCTGGTGCTTGATATTTGGTATTCTGGTGCTTGATGTTTGCTATTCTGGTGCTTGATGTTTGCTATTCTGGTGCTTGATATTTGGTATTCTGGTGCTTGATGTTTGGCATTCCAGTGCTTGATATTTGGTGTTCTGGTGCTTGATATTTGGTATTCTGGTGCTTGATGTTTGCTATTCTGGTGCTTGATGTTTGCTATTCTGGTGCTTGATATTTGGTATTCTGGTGCTTGATGTTTGGCATTCCAGTGCTTGATATTTGGTGTTCTGAGGCTTAATATTTAGCATTCTAATGCTTGATATTTGGCATTCTAGTGCTTGATATTTGGTATTTTAGTGCTTGATATTTGGCTTTCTGGTTCTTGATATTTGGCATTCTAGTGCTTGATATTTGGTATTCTGGTGCTTGATGTTTGCTATTCTGGTGCTTGATGTTTGCTATTCTGGTGCTTGATGTTTGGCATTCCAGTGCTTGATATTTGGTATTCTGGTGCTTGATGTTTGCTATTCTGGTGCTTGATGTTTGCTATTCTGGTGCTTGATATTTGGTATTCTGGTGCTTGATGTTTGGCATTCCAGTGCTTGATATTTGGTATTCTGATGCTTAATATTTAGCATTCTAATGCTTGATATTTGGCATTCTAGTGCTTGATATTTGGTATTTTAGTGCTTGATATTTGGTGTTCTGGTGCTTGATATTGAGTGTTTTGATACTTGATGTTTGTTATTCGCATGCTTGATATGGGGTATTCTAATTTTTGATATCTGGCATTCTAATGCTAGTGCTAGTGCAGTTTCAAAATATATTATCTCATCATGGGTGTTATGGTTTGCGTACTCTAATCATATTGTTCGCGCACAAGTACAGACTGGAATTCCAAGAATTGAATCTTATGACAAATGAATGAGATGATAACTTGATGAAAGTAATCCTGTTTGCAAACTAAACTATGGGAGGTTTGGGTTTGCTACAGAAAAGTACTCAAATTTATCATATCAAAAATGACTTCTATTCACAGAAATAATCTAAACCTTTTTTTAAGTTTTTTGTTTACGTGATATATTGATTTGTTATTCGGTTTTTTTTTTCTTTAAGGTGTCTTTGTAAAAAAGAAACTTGAATCAAAAGAACTTGGAAAGTATGGTCTCATGTTTTATAATTCCCTGTTTATGTTGGTACCTGGTATTCTTTTCGCATTTTACAATGGAGAACTTCAAAAGGTACGATTTATATTAGTATTTATGACTGATTATTTTTCATCGCTTTCTGCTTTCTACCGATCTTATTTGAGGCTTTGTTTGCATTTAGCTGCTCGTAAGGGCTCTGTTCTTTGATGGTCAAGTTCAGTGTCGGGCACCTAGGGGGATGGGGTTCACCCCCAACGCTTTGTAGGACAATGTTCTTTTGTTCTAAAACAATAAGAAAATGTGACATCATTTTATTAAAACAATAGGCTTGCCCCCCAAATATTTGACCAAGTGCCACCCCTTGTCAAACTGTCATATTTTCTTTGTTTTGCATTCACTCTCTCTGAAGACTGAAGGTCTCCTGATAACGTTCGATTCGAAAGTGTGTTTCTCGGAAAAATGTAAAATTTTTACTGCTTTTTCAGAACAATTTCAACGAAATTATTTAGTCCGGGTATTTCAATCCTTCTATTTATGTCTCTGTAAGCCCTCACATATAACTTTTGAATTTGATATCTGAAAACCTGAGAAGCGAGAATATTGATGAATGTCTCTGTTTTAATTACGGGGACACAGCTGTATCAAAATGAAATTTGAAAAGGTAGTTTAATTTTTGAGACTGTCGAATTGAGTTATTGATTTCGTGATTTCGTGAACGTCCTAAAGCAAATCCTCTCCCTCCACCTTCACTGATATATTGTGGAGCCGTAGCTGTTCTATTGGACCCCTTAATTTATTTATACAGTTTCAAATCTACTTGTGTTAAGATTTTCAACACTAATACTTTACGATTTTATCGATATAACTAATAGGACTTTCATAATTAGAGGATGCAGCGTTTAGCGAATTTGTGCTTCAGAGGAGGGCTTTAGGAAGGCTCAGCCAAGCCTACTTCAGAAAGAATCGGCGAATAGTTTGACTGATTTCATATGCACAGTAGATAAAACCAAATGCAAGTATATTAGGTGTGGTCATGGATGTGGTCGTGGGTGTTGTCATGGGTGTGGTCGTGGATGTATTATAGAAGTTGCCCACAACACAGCTTCCTCTCTCTACGTTCAGGACGACACCCCTGTAATCTTGGTGTTTGATTGACCATATACTGCTCTGGACGGGACTGCTCTGGACGGGACTGCTCTGGACGGGACTGCTCTGGACGGGACTGCTCTAGACGGGACTGATCTGAACGGAATTGCACTGGACGGGACTGCTCTGGACGGGACGGCTCTGGACGGGACGGCTTGCATGATTTAACCCCGACATTCGAACTGACAAGACAACGTCCTATGTAGAGGCAGACAGAAAACAGAATGTAATGGTTTTCGGGAATACTCAAAAATTTAATAAGTAGGGGGTATTGAGCATGTTTTGTGTAGGTTATTTTGGTCAAATTAATTGCAGTCAAAGACCTCTATTCGAAATGATAAGTGTTGACTTGCCCCATGGTAAGTGTTGACTAGCAGTGGGAGACTCTGTATTATTTTCATCGCGACAAAATCTTTTAAAATTTCTTAACATTGTTCTTTATGACCTTCTTAAAACCGAGCCAACTGACGTGTCACGAGACCATTAACAATGAGATGTACAGAGATAGTTAGCAAAATAAGGCAAAAGCTAGGGGAATGGCAAGAAGCTAAAAAGGGGAAATGACAAACAATTTTTGTAATGTGATTTAAGTGATTTCTCTGAAAAGTTGTTGGAAAATTAAATTGGAAAATGTTTTTATGAAATCGAAATGAGTCATAAATGTTTTCAACTATTGACTACTTCTTTTGATCGTGAGTATGTAGAAATATTGATAAGAAGTTTTTGCACGGTGAACTTTCTGCTATTAAACGGATTGACTAAAATGTTATTGTTTGCTGTAATTTTTACCGAGCAATGAAACAGGAGCTAAAGGCTGAAAGACCTACCGGAATTGAAATTAAGAGGTTTGGTTTCTTCTCCATGATTTGGGATATCAGAATGTTGCGGGACTAAATGGTGTACATGTCACCTTATTCTCTCTAGTGTCACATTCCATACACCGCATATCAACGTATACCCTTTATATAGTTATGTTGAAAGAGAGGTGGTTGGAAAAGACAGAGGGATTAAACCATTCTCAGAAAAAATAACTTTGTGGAGTATTTGAATTTGCGTCCATTGGCATTAGTGCAGAGAGTAGGATTTGTGGGAGAAGGCACTAGGGTGTGAGTTAGAAAATCAATAAGATACCAAATTACCTTTACATCATGCAAGTGTGTATAGAAAGTGAGAAATGTTTTTTACAATTTAAATTAACTTTGGTATTTCCTCAGTTCCTTGCTTAAGATTTTGCTATGCATCGTTAAATGAAGGCTGCAAGGCTGGAGTTGAGGTAGAACAGTCTCGTTATTTACAGAACAGAACAGAACAGAAGTCTTCTCGTTAATTTCTATGATTCAGCTCAATGGCTTCCACAACTTTTGTGTCTTTTTCATTGCTGCATTGCTGCTAGTTATGGGAAACAAACAGACACGACCCTATAAATGGAATTGCGGGAAGAGTAATGTCTTGGATGGACTTTTTCTGCAAAAATATTTTGTCACGGCACGATTACTAGGGGTGTCCGGGCAGTTCATCCTTTTTGAGGTGTCATTTTCTTGGCCTAAGTTCAATCAATAAAAATAGTTAAACTGATTGCGATATCTCCTACAGTTTTGTTTTGTTCACCAATTCCTGATATAGTTGATCATGCTTCATAGAAAATCAGAAACATATTTTATCTATTTTGATGAAAGAGGAACATCTGTAGCATTTCTTTGTAACAAATAATTGGCCAGAAATCGATCAATATGTTCGTTTGACAGGATAATCTATGAAAAGGTTTGAGATTGAGAAATGTCACTGAAGGTAACCAAAAACCCCTATATGACCCAAAGCCATCTGCAGTTGTCTTTGCCAGTTGTTAAGATTTTTGTATCATTCTAAATTTCATCCCCCAGCATACTGTATGTAATGAGAGAAATGCCGGCTTTTAAGTAATTTGGTGAAAACTGTTGTAAATTCGTCTGCAAATGTCATTTTCGCCAACGGATCTTAGAATCTACGAAAGAATCATTAAAAAAGAAAATAAATCTTGCTTAATGTTTCGCTTCTATTTTTGCAATTGGACACACTCTTTTTGACACACTTCTTTTTTTTTGCAGGCGATGGATTTTAGTGATTGGAACAATTCTGTATTTTTATCACAATTCATTTTGTCCTGCGTTATGGGGTCAGTTGATAATTAATATTCCGTTGCAATTTTTATCTGTAAAATTTACAGTCAGCCTGGCCTTCGCAAACTTTTCCCATTTATTCGTCTTATCCTTCTCTTTTTCTCTTTCTCTTCTTCTACTTTTTATTCTTCTTTTTCTTCTACTTCTCCTTCTTTATTTTATTCTTCTTTTTCTTCTTCTTTTTCTTCTCCTTCTCCTTCTTCTTCTTCTTTTTTATCTTCTTCATCTTTTTCTTCTTCTTCATCTTCTTCTTTCCTTCTTCTTCTTTTTTTCTTTTTCTTCTTCTTCTCTTTCATTTCCTTCCCTTTCTTCTCCCTCTCTTTGTTCTCCTTCTCATTCTCCTTTCTTTTTTTTCTCATTCTCTCTTTTCCTTCTCTTTGTTCTCCCTCTCTTTGTTCTTCCCTTTCTTTTCCTTCTTTTAATTCTCTTTTTCTTTCCTCTCCTTTTTCTTTTTCTTCTCCTTCTCTTTCTTTTTCTTCTCCTTCTCTTTCTTCTCTTTATTTCTCCTCTTTCCTCGCTTTCTTTCTTTTATTTCGTTAGTTGCGATTTCAATAAATAAGTCTAACTCGACACTTTGCATCATAGCATTTGTTATTTTGAAAGCAATCGTTTGAAGCTATGGTACCCATTACAAGGAGCAGGAAAATCCAGTCTTCGATAAAGATGACTCGTTTTGCATTTTAGGTTCATTCTCAATTATTCGATTGTTGCTTGCACACAAGCCAATTCAGCGCTTACAACAACAATAATAGGATGTCTAAAGGTAGGTCCGGATTCTGGTAATTTTTTTGCCTAGTGTTCTCATACTTCGGTTACTGGCATCTCATCAACCACATTTGTGGCATTGCTTTTCACATTCTCAGCATCAATGCTACAGTCGAATCTCCTTCATGTAGCATCAGAAATACTGTTCTTCGTAGAGAGATATCCATTTTTGTAAGGTATCTTGTACCAGGCTTTCGCCACGGGAGATTAATAGGGGGGAATTTTTCGCACGTTCTTTGGAGATGTCTGTTAATTTTACTTCGCTGTGCTTCAGATTTCAAATCAAAAGTAAATCTCTTAACTATCATCGAACTCGTAAGAAAAGTATTTAAGGAATAATCGTCTTAAGCAGATGGCATACCAGCTTTTCATAGAATAAGGAAATTTTGAAATGCTGGACATCGAAAAAACGCTCTCAAAAAACTTTCATAAACAGAAGAAAGCGAACTTCTATTAAAAACTTTTTTGTAAATAGATTTACTTAGTGAAACAAAAATTTGCAGATTAAATGTTTTGCCAGGCAAGTCAATCTTTTGGTAGTTCACAAATATCTTTCCATCCGATTTTGTAAATGTCCCATAGGTTTGGTTTTATTTTTGGGAGCCACGTTAGCTTTAGACGGCCTTTCGGTCTTGTTTCTTTTTCATTCGCGTATGCTAAGGCAAGCTTTGCAGGGGCTTGTTTTGGTTTTGGTATTGCTAAGGCTGTAGGCATTGCATTATGGGTTTAGTTTATCGCTGCACAAACTGTTTGCTTTGTGACACACATTTTTCGAAACTTCGTTAAGGTTTGCAGGTGCAAGGGAATGGCAATGCTAAAAATGGCATATTTTGAAATGTTTGATAAAGATTTGCATCCTTAAAGGTTCAATATATATTCTACTTTGGTCGTACATGTAAATTTTTATGAATCCTCTTGAACCCTTTGTATTAATGAAAGTGGTGGTTAGAGAGATTGAATTCAGTACCGAAGACAACATAATCCTAAAGACTTAATTTCACTGCCTTTTACTATGTCTACAGTCTTTTTGCTGATTTACAGTCGTTGAATATTGTTAAATATTGGCCCGGAATTATTGCAAACAGAAATTCTGAGGTTTTAAGATCCATGCTGATTCCTTCGATAAACGGGAGTCTACTTCAGACCCCGTTTACACGATACCTGGACCAGATCGGATCCCCAAGTATCCGGATACTTTTGGATCCGAACCCTGACATGGCAATGCGTTTACACGGGATCCGATCCAGAACTATTTGCGTTTACACGGGAACGGATCCAGATGAATTCAACAGGCTACGTGCATGCGCTTTTCGAAAATTGGTGCACATATATAGGCGTCAACATTTCGTAATAATAGTTCAACACAGTAGTCTGTCAACTTGATGTTCGGTTTTCTGGCGCCTAAAAGCCACGGATTACATATTTAAACTACCTCGAATTGAAAGATATTCTGTCTCATTTTCGACAAATAATGTAGACGGATCCGATCTGGACCAGATCCAACCGTTTACAAGGGGCTCGGTCCAGATTGGATCCATACGGGATCACCTTTGAAAGCGATCCTAAAAGTGTTCGGATAGCGTATCCAAAAGTATACGGATCCACCAGTTCCCGTGTAAACGCAAAGCCTATCCGTACTCTTTTGGATCCGATCCGGATCGGGTCCATTCTCGCCTATTTTACCTCTTGGAAAATGCAAAGTTGTACAAATCCATGATTTTATTTAAAAAAATCAAAAACCATCAGGTCATAATTCCCCTGTTTCTTTAAACAAATTGTTTTTGCAGTTGACTGTTGTAGGGGTATCTTGTAGGGTGACTTGTTGGGCCCCATGGCAGCACACCTTTGACCCCTTTGTCTCTTCCTGTCCAACCATCACCCCCAGGTCTTTTGCCACTGTCAATTCACCCTGTAGGGAAGATCTACCTGTTTTTCTCCAATCATCAGTCTATGGACCAGTTTTATCCATCCCAGGTAGAACTCAAAGTGTTATACAATTTCAGATTCCTTAGAGTTGTGAAGAACAAATAGGTATGGTATGTAGCCTCAGTGAAGACTCTGAATCATCCTATATTACTGCATACAGTATTAGTCAAGCCTCTGAGCGGATGATACCAGTGAGAATTCTCAATCCGTCCAAATCTTCTGTTGAACTTCATGCAGGCCAAAAAATAGCAAGGTTTTGGCCAGCTATACCCTCAGTCTCATCTAGTCCACCTATACACAACATGTTTAATTCAGAACAATAAGTTTAATTCAATTACCTTGTCTGAGTTACATGCAGCTATCAGTCCTCATCTTAGTAAGTCAGATCAGAAACAAATTCTTGAGACATTGCTTTCTTTTCCAGTTGTTTTTAATGATGGCTTAGGCCATACCTCGGTATTATCTCATAGTATAAACACTGGTGACTCATTGCCGTCATCCCACCCTTGTCACCAAATGTAACGATATGTGGTCTTCTTAAGATGGCGACTTTGTATTATAATCGAATCGTGGTATAGATTTACTACCTCCATGTACAGGAATGCGACAATTAACTTCAAGAGCAATGTGTTACAATGGAGAAGATTTCTAAGCCCTTTGTTATCAACGTCCAACAGCCATCCTTAAACATTCTGGCAGTTAAATGGTAGCAGATGTATGTTGACGACCAAGTCTGATTGGCTAATTTTTCCAGTTCTCAGGCTTCCAGTCTATTTAATTCAATTTCAATGCGCATATCATAAACTCATCGACCATTCAAACTTTGGTTTCGCAGGCCTTTGTCCCTCTTTTAATGCTGTGACTGTTATTCGGCAATAAAATATTGAAAATATTTGTTTGATGATAGAAGGTTACTGTATCCCAGTGTTTTTGTCAAATAATGTTCTTGTCTTATTTGCTAAGCGAGCACAGGATAGTTCTTGCTTTCTATTTTTGCCGTACGTGTTAGTAAAAAGTATGCCTGTCAGATCATTGTTCCGTGACAAAAATAGGGTTAAGCAATTTACTTTCATTAAACTAGAACACTAGAGCACTTTTGCTAGGTGAATGAAAGTTTAGAAAAAGAAAAGGACGCCTGCGATGGGTCACTGTTATTGAAATGAGTTGATTTGACATTTCTAAATTAGGATCATACGTCTGTCTGAATCTGGTGTCAGTAGTCTACACAAACTTGTCTAAGTTTTGTTGCGAGGCTGTTCAAAGAGGTCTTGTCGACATGCAATTACAATGTGCTTTGAACTTTCTTTCTTTACTGTCATATCGCTCTCCAAGTTATCTGTAGTAATTTGGTTTAACGTTTAGTGTAGAATAATTCTGAGCTGTTTCGGTATTGTTACCATCATCAAAATGAAGGCCCGGGTAACATCAACACAAACTGCGACATTACTTCACTGCTAGGTTACAATTCTCATAAACGATATCTTTCATTTGAGAAACAACTGACACCAAACATTTATATGCTTAAAGATCTTGCTTCCAACATGCAACTTACATTCATTCTTGGCAATCAAAACATTTTATCCCATCCGGGACTTCAACTCAACGCACGCCATTCTCTATATCCAGATAGAATATTCTATAGGACCCATTGCACACAGCATGGATTCTCCCTTTATAAAATCCTTAAATGAAGCACTAAAAATCTATCAGGAGCCTGCCCTAGATATGTCTTACAGAATTGTTTATGTCTTTTTCCTTGTTTAAAAATCAAACAGGCTTTTCAATCCATTTTCCTAACTGCCAATAATCTGAAATCATCTTCTGCATCTTCTGCGAATAGATTTCCAATAACAGGAACGCCAAATTTTTTATTTCATATTAAAGAATCTATTAATACAATGTTGTTTCTCGATGTTTTTCGCTATTATTCATAAACCTTAAAAAACTCTCTGACAAAATTGCCGACTTGTTAACCAATAAGCAGCCTTCTTTGTTGGTTTAGCATCAAGCTTAAAACACAAGGCACCAAATCATAATTTCTCGTGTTTGGCAAAAATTCCCATGTGTTTGTTGCTTAATGTAATTTCCTGACAAGCTGTCGAAGCCAAATTAATTTTGCTGGATTCACAATCAATCTGAAGCTAAGATGCAAGCCATAATTGGATTATTCATCTCCTTATTTAGATCAGATATTGCATTATGTTTTGGTCCTCCTATTTCATCATTTATTGCAGCTATTCTTTTTAATAGACCACAATAACTATTATTCATAAGGTCCCGTCTACCTTATCCAATATTTCTGAAATTTCTTCCTAGATTAATAACTGTTCCAGTCGATGCTCTATTCATTCATTCTCTCAGATTTCAACTCTTTCTCCAGTTCGTAATTTTTAACTTTAGTTTTCTTCCATCTATTTCAATGTACTTGAATTTTTGCTTCCCACCGGCTAACTTATAAGATTAAGCCCGGTCTTAGTAGACTCATTGTAAGATCTCTTTGCTTATTTACCTGATTAGAAGGTAAGCCTTGTTAAGCCCCATTTTTACACTTGCTCTATGACTAGGTTGGCTGCCTGAAGGAATCACTTCTTAAAATAGCTTTGCTTAAGGAACCAATTTCTGTAATAGTAAAGGATTATGGGTAGGGATAAGTAATAGCCCTGGGCAATCAAACCTCAAAGTATTGCTGACTTAACGAACGCTTCATTCTTAAGTTTTTACGATTTCCTGTGACCCTTTCACTGATGATCCGGGTGCTGTGCCGCTTGTCTATCGTGGAACAAAGAGATTAATATTAAAATAGGGAGAAGTATCTCACGACCTTGCTGGTCAAACTAGTGAAATATAATTGCATAAATGTTTTTCAGAATGTGCACTATAACTCGTTTCACTCTGTATGCTAGCTGTCCTCTTTCTTCATCTTTTGCATACGGTTTCCAGCACGAATGATCTGGTTTTGACATCTGAATGCAGGTACATTGATGCCTTTGAATATATCGTGCATCATCGGTTGGGGAGATTTGCATAAGCTATCCAGGAAAAATTTTGAACTCGTATAAGATTTAATTTTTTTGTTGATTTTATATCAAAGAAACGTGGCTTAAAAGTCTAGAACATTTTATTGTCATTCTGACAGATTATGTAATCACTATAAAACTGTACGTTTTTATCATAGAATGTCACGATCACTTTTATTGGTATGGTCCTCGGCGGTGATTATGTGTTCAGCTGGACAAATTTTACAGGGGTTAGCATAAGGTAAGTTGATTCTAATTTGATATTATTGTTAAAGTGAATAGATCCTGTTAAGGTGAGCTGGTTTTCAACTGACGTGTTGCGGCCAGTATATGTGTAATGTTTAATACTAAATATTTTTGCGAGATGCTGCAGTTAACTGTCCTTGTTCACAGGTTTCGTCAATTGCGGCGCTCGCAGGCAAAGCATGCAAACCAGACAACGCCTGCAGGCACAGCCGAAAAAGTATCTTTTTAAATTTCTCCAGTTTTTTATAGATATTGAGGAGCAATTAAGCTACATATTTCACCATTCTTTTTTCGAATTAAACGACCACGCTACTCGAAACAAAGATGAGGAAGGCCTATGACACCAGGGACATAAAGTCCATAAAGACGAACCATAAAAATCCTATTGCTCTGCCAAATCTTTAGGATAATGAAACGCAACAATATAAAGAGAAGGCTGACGTGAATCTTACTTATAAAGATGTAGACACTGTGTTTTCCAAATCCATGTTGTTTTTGACAAAATTTATGGAATGGCTTTACAGTAAGGACGGCATACAGTGATAGACAAGGCAGCTTGAAATTATAGGCCCTTAAATTGATTTTTTACGATCTTTTGTGACAAGACAAAGGAAGGCAGTGATGCCCATTTTGCAACCCTTAAGAACATTCATTTGTCACTAACTTCAAACAAATTTCGTTGACTGTATCAAATGTATCTGACAATGAACTTCGGTTCAAATTCAGAGACTTTTGTGACGTATTCAAAGTATTCTTTACCGTCCAAGAAAATGATTTATGTAGCAAAGAGAAATTAACATATTTTCTTGGCAGAAACATAAAAAGTTCAAAGGTATTTGAGTGCTTATAGGTTTTTTTCGTGTAGTTTCAGCATTCATGTCAGTTGGATCGGTCATAGAGTGAAGGTTTCCACGTACGAAATCCGTAACAACAAACATAATGATTCTTGGTCCAAATTCTTAAATGAAATATAAGGCGATTGAAATTTGGATTAATGGTCTATAAATTAAAATGCTGAAAGGATTTTTAATGAAAGTATGATAAAATATTGCAAGGAGTTGAAACAATAAAACAGACTGACATTTCTTTCATCGCTTGGATAAGACTAAAGAATCGATGGCATCAAAATTTTTGGAGCGAATGAAAAAATCAAAGCCAGATTTTCCTTTTATGTCATACGCTTAAGTTTTTTTAAACTCTATAAAACCATACTTATTGATGAAACCGACGCTATTTTAAAGTCATTTTCTAGTAAAGTAGTTCTGTTACGATTTACTAGTCTGTGAAAATAGAAATGACTCATGAACAATAGGAATGAAACACATTATCATATTGCTGTCTCTGTTCTGACGCAAGCAAACGACAATAATACGTATGGCTTTGCCAAAACGTATGCCAGAATGTATGCTCATTTTTTCTACATTCATGTACGGAGTTTCATCAAACATTACTTCATGCCTCTCTCTTAAAGAAATTTTAATTCATATGAATATGCATTCCATATGAAAAAAATCTTGCAGGCACAATTAGCATAACAGTTTCTGCTCGCAGGAACAAATTTTTTAGGGGGATTGTTAGCTCAACCAACTTTCATCAGTTGGAATTGCCTTAGGAAAGGTTTTAACATCTAGAAGCATTCTTAAAATTCTTAGAGTTTCTATGCAACAAAGACAGGATAAGGTTATTGCAGAATTTTGAAGTGACCTTATTTCAAGTAATTTATCCTAAATTGACCCTGAGTTAAATATCGCAGAAGTAAGCGTTTGCTAGAGGATGATATCTAATAGTTTCTAATATTTTTTCCAGTTTCTTAGTACAAAGAAAAGTGTATTGGTACATTGACTGATTAATGTTTAGGAAAGATTTATGCAAGACCGCATTCTTCATCATACTGAATTATGCCCCTAAAATAAAGGACTGTTTTTTTCTCTTTAGCAATAAGAAAGGCTGCTTTACTAGTGAATTATTTCGCATTCAGCAGCACCCATTGCTTTAGGCGTTGACTGTCCCTGTGTTGTTTGTATAGTTGTGCATTCATATCGTGATGTAATTATTTTGACGTCATTACATTGATGTATGGACATCTTTAGAGCTTGATGTTGTGTCATCATTTCATTTAGTGTTTCTGGCAGCATAATCTATGCATACTTTGCATTCACGGATGGTGTTAAAACCAGCACGAAGTCAGAGCTGTTGGACAGGAAGACAACTTCTGCTGTATGACATTTTCGGACGGGAAGTTAATTATGAAAAAGAAGGTCCCCTAAACGCGGAATTTCGAAAAACACTAGTAAGACATTTCACAGTATGTGTTTTCTGTTGTATATAAAAGTTCAATTGAGCTCGTCTTTAGAGTTTAGTTATTACATAGTCATAAGAAAAGCTTTTCTTTTTACAATGGCCATTACGAAGTTGACAGACCCCAACCTCAGGGCATTGGCACGTTTCACGTTCACTTGGCTTATGAAATTTATTTTGTACTTGTTGCGTCATACAATTGCAGTCTTACATCATACATAGTTTTTTCAGTAGAATCATTCCGAATGTTGCATAAGAAGTTTCTGTATTAATTTAAATTTTCGTACAGCGAATGTTCTAAAGTCAGGTAATAAATAATAAGGCCATAAAATAAATTAAGTATTTTTTAAAAAACATAATTAACATACAAAACAACTAGGAAAGATTAGCAAATTGATAACTATTTTCCCTATTCTGTTACCTTTATTATTTATAGTTAAAATGTAAATGAAGTGTTTGTTTTAGGCCAAACATTGTAATAAATTAGTATGAAACTTGCAAATTTTTTAATTAATTTGCAAGTTGCATACTTTTTAAATTTTAGATTTGATAATTAAAAATTTAGTGATGTTTAAAGACTTTTGCTTCATTTTTTAACTTTATAACAATAGTCTGAAAGATTATCTCGTAATAGTTTGCCAGATGCTAGCAAACTGTTGCTGGCAGTGGCATAATTTCGTTGAATGCTTATCTTGTATTATCAAATGTGTGCTTTGAAAGAAACTAATGTTTCAATATGGTTTATTTGCGAAAGTCACTGTTGTTGAATCGGAGCTTCAATGGGCCTAACCCAAGGAACATAATGCGTCTGAAAGTATTCTTCAAGCAGACTATGCCACAAAATTTTATCATCCACCGAAAGGACGAAAATCAAATATTCTTTTGCAATGGTTAATCAGAATGATAAATCAAGGATTACCTGCATCGATTTGACACGCCAGATCTGCTAATACAATGATCCTATTGAATCTAATTAGATTAAAGAAGCAAGGTTTTTAGCAAAAGAGCAGAGAAGAACGCATCCTTTTGCCTCACGTTGAAGCCATGAGTCGCGGCAATGATTCCAGTGCTTCGTGTTGAACCAAATTGACTTTAGAATTAATCAATCCTATTTATAGCTAACTAGTGTTAGAAACCTTCGATTTGTTGCAAAGAGGCAAGTTCGTAAGAGAAATGTCTGATGATTAATTTATAAACATTGGCCAATCCTATGTTTACGATAGACCTTGAAGATTGGAAGAAAGACTTCGTGTGATTTTGGAGATTGGGTTTTGATTAGGATTGGCTTAAATCATTGTTTTAAGGAAAAATTATGTATTTATGTATGAATTGATGAAGCGATGAATATGCTATGCAGTATGATTACTAAGAATGAAGAGAGAGAAAATGGCTAAAGATTGGATTCTGATGAATTATAGTTGATAAGGTTTTTGTCAAGAGAGCATATAATAAACAATAAAATAAATACTCCGGACGCCTAGAAGATGATATTTTTAGAGTATTGAGGCGAACAACACCTTGATCAATTCAGGCTCCCTAAAAATACTTCACGTTCTTGTATTTCTTCTTTCAATCATAAATCATGATAAAAAACTTCAAGAATCTTTTACATAAATCATGACAAATATTTAAAGAAAAAGCAAAAACGGTCTAATAAGCAACTAAATGAGTTAGTTGACGAGGTGTTGTGGATAGGCTGTACGCAAGCCAACAAGACGATGCAATGTGTTTGTACCTATCTGCTACAAAAACAAATACGTAAGAGTACAGTTTAATGTGTGCCTGTATTTTTGTCGGCTGATTTGCCTGCAATCCCTTATGTAACTGACCTTGTCTTATATTCAAGGCACACTGATACTGCACCTCTAAACTTACTTGCGCAAATGGCGTAACCATATATGTTAGCAACACCAAACAATCGCATTCGCAGGGAAAGAAATATCAACAAACATAGAGCATTACCCATTTGTTCATAAACGATTTTCTTGTCTTTTCGCGTCCATAAATTATTTCTAGTGACTTTGACCAAATGTTTATGCTGTGTTGATGTGAACGCCCCAAGATCTGTGTATTCGGGCTTTCTTTGAGTAGCTTTTCTGCCCTGTTTGTGACGTCAGAGTTTCATACATTTTGTGACTTATTTGGTTGTACAATAAGCAACGCGATGCAGTTATTTCTGTTTTCCGGAAATCTTTCTTTCGTATATATCTTGAATGCTTTCAAATGTGGGTGGGATCATAGCGTTTGCCCCATTGATCTTCAATTGAATTTCAGAGAATATAAAGAAGATATTTAGAAAACTCCAGTGGTAAATTTTTTTGGCTATGTAAGTACTTGTAGTTCCATGTGCTGGATCCCTGTGAGAACAACTCGAGTTATGGTGGTCTTTGGGAGATAAAACAATACCTTTGCTAAGAATATCACCTTTGACTAAACACGGAAGTTACAATGAAAACTGATTGTTACGTTACAATTATAAGAAGGCACTAATTCAAGATAAACTCATTTGATATTTCTGCCATTGTATCAGCAATGTTTTAAACTGAAACATCTACTTTGTTTTAAATGAAAACAGTTCAGTAAGAAGAGCCACGATTATGACCACAGGAATTGAATTTCCATTAAGATAACAATGCTGAAAAGTCACTCTCGTTCATTCAAAGCCTTGATTTCGTCATACACGCCACCCTCCATCTGCAACGGATGCATTTGACTTTTTTCGAAATAGAAACGGGGGTAAATATATTATTTCTTCTGCATTTTTCATTATTAGAAAATATAAATTTTGAACATTATTTTACTAGAGATTTACAATTATTTCTAACAATTAATACATCTTTAGAACTTTGCGTTTTGTTATACTTCAGATTCTTGATCTGCCGTATTTCCCATTTTATCGACAACGCATTTTTCATTTTACTATGATACTCTATAGCCCCCCCCTGAATTTCAAAGAACAATGTAGTGACATATTCATTAATATTCATCGCCCTATTCCTTTATATAAGGCATGGAACGACAGCCAAGTCTGATCAAAGAGTACAGAGCCAAGAAGCTGTCGTTTCTATAACACACATTCTCAAGATTAAAGGTATGGTTTTTTATTTTATTTACTTTTTCTGATGCTTTCGATTAACAACTTCTCTCAAAATCCTTTTTGCGTGCAATGGGAAATATTCTTGTTTTTGTTATGCATTATCTAAAATACTTTTTATCTAGATTCCCCAACCCTTAGTGTATTTGAAAATAATATCATTTCCCTTAGCCGACCACACTATACTCGTCAAATTTTTCATTGGAAAGTGGATATTTTCATGTATAGACCAAGCCCACAATATCGCCAGCTCCGTACTTTTTTTTATTGAAAAACATCTTTTCTCGATTGAATTATTTCATAAACTTTTACTGAACACTCAATTATCAGGCCTTGACTTGAATTCTTTGTTCCAACTTTTTGTGTGACATTGGAATACATAGTTCCTTGCCATTTCAGCTAGACAGCTAGAGAGTCTGTATTTGAATATATTTCATTGATAAACAAATCAAAGTACCTTTGGGATAAACAATTCTATTTAACTTTCATTTAGTTTGGTTTTATTTCTTCATTAATAAGTCTTTTGAGTGCCAAATATGTAATAGAATCTCTCGTGTCGGCTCTGTTGAAGCAATCTCGAACTGGTAGACTTGAAGTTTGATAGTATCAGCAAAACTTGGCTCTAGGATACTTGTCTTGTGTATAGAATCCATTTTGCTCATTCCAGCAACAATGTCAGGCAAGACTTAATATTCAGCAATCTCTGCTGCTTTGAAACTCCTAAGTCATCTTCATCTTTATACGTATCTCTATACTCCTAAGTCAGTGAATTGCAAATAGTTGTAGGCTATCGTTTATCGATATATTCGACAGTTAAAATTTAGAAATTTCATTCAGAATTCTTTTTGTAATTCGTAAGTAAAGCGCATATCGTACAGTTTTGAAGAATGTTTAGCCAGCAATTAATAACTATGTTAAAAAGAAAGCTAACTTTCGTACTACCAAGGAATATGTGTAAATAAAAAGTACTTAAATAGGATGATTAATGTTTCTGCTTTTTAAATCAAGCTTGAAATCATAAGAAGTTATGACACCTTTAGTATTGGACGAGAAAAAAAAATTACCAGTGGTTAGGTATTTGATACCAAACTGATGAATACTCTCTTTTAGTTAGCGTCTTGAAATAAATTTTTGTGCTTGCTAAAAGATTTTCTTCAATATTGCATAACATCTCTTGATTTGATTGACTAATCATGCTACAGTTATGACGTATTTGTGATGCCGCTAAGATGTGTCTTTTGACATTAGTTCTGCAAGTGGTATTGCTTTGACCTTTCACGTTTTGATTATGAGTAAAACGCTAAGGTAGAGTCAAATTCTTTGTGCCTAATGCCTTGACTGCTACTTTTTAATGATTTTGATAAGTACGATTCACTTATCTCAGTACCGTTTATTCTGATTTAACTAGACGTAGGTATTGTGACATGCAGAAAATTTCTTTCTTTCAATAAATCTCCTTTTGAGAACTTTTAGAGAAGTCTATTAGTTTTTTTGGGATGTTTAGTTAGGATGTTTTTAAGAAATTGTCATCGTTTCTTGCAAAATTCTGTTTTTGCTGTTAGTAAATTAATTCTTGATACAAAAAAGGTACTTGTCATACAGTTTCATGTGTCAAGTATGCGAGAGTTTTATGTCAAATATGGGAGAATCAAGACAAAAACTACACAGCTCCATCTCACAAGCGACTTTTAAACCGATATTCTCATATACTTGTTTTGCTGTTGTTAAAGTGTGTACGCCCTGTGAGGTCAAAATCGATTTTCTTCCAAACAACAGACAGTTGAAGCTCATTTGAGCACGGATGAAAAATGATGTTTTGGCGTCGTGTCTCTAATCGTCATTCATTCTTGGGCTTGCACAGCGATACTTTCTGATTTCAGAAGCACGCAAATTTCAGCTCGTGTTTTACTTAACAATAATGTACTTTAGGATTTATGAATTTTTCCTTGCCTACCTCATAAAATATTGATTTAGTAGATTGTTTGATACTCAGTTCACTTCTTATCCTAATTACCGCTAATTTGCTAAATAAACTTTACGCAGTGTATTGAAATTAAGAGAAATCCTGCGTCGTTAATTAAATCCCCGAGTCAAGCTGCCCATATATGCTGTGGTGTTTCGTTTTCGTGTCTCAAAAGAGATTTTTTCACTGGCAAGTCAATGTAAGTCAGCTGGGCTGCCATTTGCTTGTCAGCGACCTTGTTTGTCGTAAGAGCAGGGTTGATTTTGCTCCATTTGTTCTGCTAACTTTCTTTTAACAAAAACCAGCACTGGGGTTTTCGGTCTTGACTATACGTCAATGGATGGACGAGTCGACCATTTTTTAGCAGCAACCAGCACTAGAGTTCTTGAGTCTCGACTGTACGACAATGGCTTGACGCGTCTTACTGTCCCTTCCCTATTTTTTCCAAGTAAAAGCTACTTCGAAGTCAAAAGAATGGTCGTGTGAAACACCAATCGTAAAAGTCCACTCATATATTGCAATTTTTTCTATGTAACTGCCTTCTCGTATGCAACAAAATTTAATTTATTTTGTACGTTTTCTTCTAGAAAACAGACGTAAAGACTCCAACAGCGTTCAACATGACAAAATCCTTCCCAGCATGCTTAGTTTTTCTGATAGCTACCGAATACATTGGTCTTTGTTGCTGCAAAGCTCTAGTAAATCCTGGCGTTTTCCTCCTTGAGGCTGACATGCCTTTTAAAGAGCAAATATCGCAAGAAATTGAAACTAAACCGGATCCTTCAAATATGTGGAAGCCAAGTGAGGAGTCGGACGAAGAGGGCTATGAAAACGGAATTCCTCACTTGAGGTACGGAAAGGAGGCAGTTCCACACTTGAGATATGGTAAAGAGCTTGAAAACTTTTTCCATTATGGTGAAGAAAGCGATGATGCACAGCATGTTCGATATGGAAAAGAGGCAGATCAACATGTTAGGTATGGTAAGGAGGCCGATGACCACGTTCGCTATGGAAAAGAATTGCAACATTTAAGGTATGGAAAAGAGGCACAGCATGTTAGATATGGTAAAGAGGCACAGCACGTTAGATACGGAAGAGAAGCTGCACAGCACGTCAGGTACGGAAAAGAGGTCAAAAAGCAATTAAGATATGGTAAGGAAGCAAAACATGTAAGATACGGTAGAGAGGTGGATCAGCATGTACGATATGGAAAAGAGGCACAGCATGTCAGATATGGAAAGAGGGCTCAACATGTAAGGTACGGAAAAGAGGCACAGCATGTAAGATATGGAAAAGAAGCACAGCATGTAAGATACGGAAAAGAGGCACAGCATGTAAGGTATGGAAAAGAGGCACAACATGTAAGATATGGAAAAGAGGCACAGCATGTAAGATACGGAAAAGAAGCGCAGCATGTAAGGTATGGAAAAGAGGCGCAGCATGTAAGATACGGAAAAGAGGTGACCGAACAACCAGAGTACGCAAGTCCAGCAGCTGAAAGTTTGCAAATAGATGGACACTATAAGATAACAAGGGAAACAGATGGGGATGAGGCAGAGGCAGAAAATTCTTTATGGAACACAATAATTCACAACAGAAGTGGGGCAAATCTTCTCAAAGTTTTAAAAAGTCTAAGAGCAGTACAGCAGGGAAATGTAAGATAACGATTTTGTATTTCTTATAAAGTTTATAACGTCGGTTCACATGCATAGGTATAAAATGCTCTGGTCCTGTCTTTTAAAGTGTTCATGGTTCCGTATCCGGGTCAAGTTTCATAAGAATGTAGCTATATCATTTCTAAATGGAACTTATTTGCAGGACTATCGGTAAAAGCCTGGAAAAAAGCTTGCACGTGCTTCCTCTAACGTCTATAAGAAATTTTGCATTCATTTAAAATATTGCTATGAAAAATTTTAGGGCTGTTTTTGCCAACCTTAACTTTCCTACAAATACCCTATTCGATTCAGGCCATTAAGTTGCCTAAACTTTTATATTGCTGAGATATGGTAGAAGCTGTAAGAACTACGTAATCCTTTTCGAGATCAGCATCTCTTGCTTCTCATTAAAGGTACCGATGCTAGGGAATCAGGAGTCTTCGCAATTTACATTAACCAAGCTAACATGGCACTTTTCACAGTATTTTTTAGTCTTCACTGGTTTTGCTTGTTGTCTTTGTGAGATATGGTATCTATTTCAGTTTTCTTGTTACTAATTGGAACATATTTCATCTTGCAGGCAGACAAAAAGGGAAGTCAAACAAACGCGTGACGCATTCGTTATGGTCTGAAGAATTTTACATGCACACACAGCTAACGTCTCGGTAGCATTTCATGTAAATCTATTCGTTCACAATTTATTTAAATCAATATATGTATAATAGATGACTTGCAGTGATATGCAGCCCGATGTGATTTTCTCTCATCTGTGGATTATCTTACTGCCTACAGTGTATGAGTATCCATTGCAATACACGCATTTTTTGTAAGAAACTTCAAATGTTTTCTTTACCGTGGAAGCACGTTTAAAAAATTCATTACCTGAGAAATTTAAGAAACATGTGAGAAACTTTTGATAGCAAAATGGCAAGAAAATTTAAGAAACTGCCTACCAGCACCGGACCTTAGTTTCCTATAAAAAAAATATGTGTAGTGAATCTTCTTGTTTTCCAAAATCTTGTTTTCTTGAGAAAAGGGTGAAAACAGCTGTTTTCTAAAGGCCTGTTTTGCCATACTATGTAAATGTAAGATGCAATATAAAGCTCTGCAATATGAATATTTTAATATAATTTAAATCGCAATCACAACAAGTTCAAATCTAACAAATTTTTGGACAAATATATTTTGAACAAATGTTTACCTTTTTTTATACTTTCAATGGAATAATGCAGAAAGGAACCAAGCCAATTCTTGAACATCCTTTTTCTCATTGCTAACGTAATTGTAGCATCCGTAAAATGAGGCCATAGTGAAACAGAGGCTCATAGAGTTGGTCTATGTAAAGACCTTCAGATATGATTTGCTCCATAGAAGTTCTTTCTTTCAAAAGATACCCTGGAGGTTCACCGTTACCTTACAGATTTTATCAAGCTGTTGATTTTCGAAAGGTTTTATTATATCATCAAAAGTATTATGAACCCGAATTTCTCAAAAGCCGTGAATCTAGTGTAACCTTGCATATAGCATATCTTTTTCAGTTCATGAATGGAAATTCTAATTGGTAGCGGTAATTCTAATTTCTTTGACCACGGGAAAAAGAAATGCACCAGTCCTCTCTCTGTTTAGGTTTATATTTTCTTGATTTCTATTTGTTGTGTACCTCCAAGTCTATAGCCAAGGTTTTAAAATCATGAAAAAGAATATCAAGATATGATTCTAAAGAAAACAGACTAGATAATTTTGATGCGCCGTAACTGAACCAAATCATTATGTGTGGAATGGATTACGTTTCTAGCAATCTTTAGTTCTTATAAGAAGAAGAACCCTACTTCGTTGATATCATAATCCGCTTTCTCTTCAGCGCTCGTTCCCTGCTTCTTGCTAGGCTGGAAATCGTCCTTCAACAAAGTTGATTTATAGATAGAATCGGCAGTGGCATAGATCGGAAAATTCATAGGAGGGGCGAAAAACGTCGATTTTTCGACAAAAATGTAATATGAATTTATTTATTTTTTTGTAAATTTGAACATAACAATACGACACCAGAACTAAAATTTAAAAATATTTAACACATTCAGATATACTTACAATTTTTCTACTTTAAAATCTTTCCACACAAAGTTAAATACTAAGATAAAAGAATAACCAACCACGTAACATTTCTGGGAAAATTAGAAGTTTTCCGACAAAATAACAGTTTAGGCTTACAGGTGGGTATTTCACCTCCTCTGACCCCACCCCCTCTATATCTACGCAACTGAGAAACGGATAGAACTGCTTCACCTGATCTGCTTTTGAAACCAATAGTGCTTCAAAGAGTTTTGAACAAGAGCATCAAAATTATCTCGCAGTCGTCGCTTCTTCCCAAGTCATTTGTTGCAATACTTTCTCAATTTACGGTAGTAATATTGTGATTTTTCATTGCTGCTGGCAGTAGAGGGGTTAGTGGCCTGAATCAAACAACCGAAATGTATGCATTAATGGATTTGCTGAGGGCATAAAAAGCTAATATTATGGTTCAATGTCAGTTTCTTTGTAGCATCATTAAAAGATTTTCAAAGTATAATGTGATTTTTAAGCTTCCTATCTATGTTATTCAAAAGAAGTAGCTTTGCTTGGTTTGAGAGTTATCTATTTGGTAGAACGCAATCTGTGTCATGTGACGGAGCATTGTCAGAAGTTCATGCTCTTTTCTTTGGAGTACTACAGGGATCCATATTGGGCCCACTGCTCTTTACCTTACTAATAAACGATATCGATGAAAATTTAAGCCAGTTTGAAATGACCCTTGTTTCGTAAAAACATTTTCAATGGTTAAGAGGCACTGATTGGGCAACTTCAAGAGTCGCATGCTCGCATTTTCTGATTGGCCTATTTGAATCTACAAACTGAATGTATACATTTCCTTGCGGAGGGTTTTCGACCATGTTCTGACGTTTTATACTCTGAAGAGTGTCCGACGAAAAGCTAAAATATGACTCAAAATAAGTTGCGTGTTCTTGAAGTTTTCAAACGTTTCAATGGGATATCGCCACACACCTTTCAAAATCATCTCGCGAGATTAAACCACAGCCAGTGTACACATGCCAATGCAAAGAGTATAGTTTTGCTCAAAGTACAATCCGAAACAGGCAAGAAGGTCTTTGCCTTTCAACCAGCAAAGGTCTTAAATGAATTAACAGATGAAATGAAGAGTGGAACATCAATTTTAAGATCCAAGGCTATTTGTAAAAATTTTAACTTTTAACATTTTATCTTCATCATGTATATAGTATATAACTATTATATTTGATTCAATTTGATTCATGTAGAATTATATCTGGTCTATATCTGGATATCAAAGTCCCATAAAATCTTTGGCTTGCCAACTTCGTTTAATACTTTCTCTGGTATATGGTTGTACCACTCGTCTGAGGTGTTGTATCCAAACTTTCTACATAGCGACCAGTGCAAATTGAGCCAGATTTTATCGTGCCTTCGCTTGTATTCTTTTTGCGCCAACATTTAAAAACATGCAACAATTTGATCAACATTTTCCACTCGCTCTTTGCACAAGCAGCATTTTTTTGCTGGTGTTCTATGATAACCCATGTAACAGCATTGCTTCAAGTGTTTCCTTTATCTCACGGGTAACCCTATCTTGGTGTTGATTCTTCTCTTCAAAATCAGCATCAGTTAGTCCCATTTCAATTGCAGCATGCTTAACAAGCTCTTCTTCACTTTTTGTAATGTACTAATCTACTGATCTTTTTCCACTGACATTATTATGGGATTTTAAGCATTTCTGCACTGGCTGGTCTTGTTGCCGTTTTTCTTCCTGTTAGGCGAGTCATAGCAAATGACTAAAGGCTAATGAAAGGTTTCTATTATTATTATTTTTTGACATTGGATGACTTCTAAATCTTGTGTCTCACAAAGTTTATGTGAAGTAAGTATGTTTGTATATGTAGTGGATAACATAAGCCTAGTAGACATAATTTTTATGTTAACTGAGCTGTCAGCTCGGCCACTAGGGCAAATATGAATTTATTTCCGTCAGATTGCAAAATTTTCTGAGGAAATCTTTAAATTTCCTTTCTCCAGATACTCCTAAATCACATTCAGATATTTTAAACTTTTTATTTGCTTGTTGACAAAGAGAAATAAAGTTATTTTTAGGGAATGCTTTTATCTGCCAAGGCGGACAGGTAAATTCTGTATGACTAAATTGTGAATTCTCCGTGCACAGAAATTTATTCCAGTTTGCTACGCCAAGGGCATCTGGGATTCCCTATGCAACAAAATCGTTATGCCAACATCGCAGTAAAAATCAATTTGAACTTATGCTTCAATGGCTGATGAGGTGTCAGCAAAATTTTCTGCACTTTGTGAACAATAGCGTAGTGAGGGGGGGGGGGGGGTTTGGCAAAACGGAGCGAACACACCCCTAATGACAAAAAGTCTCTTTGAAAATTGTTTTCCTTGCTCGACTTGCCTTTTCCCCCTCCCCCCAATTTTACGACCTTGGCTACTCTACTATTTGTGCAAATAAAGATAGCAAAAAGCAAAATTAAAAAGCGACTGCTTTGTATTCGTGGCACTTTCAAAGAAATGAAATAATCGAATACAAGAGATCTGGATGTCAAGTAAGGCTACGCCAAAAGGTGAATAGAATACGCTAACACTTTTTGGATTGGTTTTACTTGTTTTTATGGTCGGTCGTATTAATAGTAAGTGTGACATATAGAAAATACCATTACTCGGAATGGCCCACAGAACAGGGTTTATTTTAAGGAATTTTTATCACTGCACATATTCAAACTTTTCGAAGATTTGGGTGTTGCCTTTTCAAAATTTTTGTGACCAAAACACCTAACTGTATGCAACACTTTCTAATTACATCAGCGCTCATCAAAGCCTTACAGGAGATTTTGACGAGGAAAAGTAGTCTAAGTTTAAATATTTTTTCGATAATAAAGATCTCAAAGGTGAAGATGAAAAATGAAACAAACTAGATAGCTTCTAGATACTGAACAAACTGTAGATAAATTTCATAGATTATGATCATTGGCACTGTTATTTTCTCGTTTTTAATACTGTAATGCTTTTTTTAAATGTTTATTGTAAGTTGCTCCAATTCTATTTTTTCAATACGAAATCAATTATTTTTGTTTTATCACTGCACAAAATTTGAGTTTATCACTTCACAATAACGATTTAGCACAGCATAAATTGATTATCAATGTGAACCCTGCCACAGAATCAGATCTACTACGTGACCCAGAGCAAGGCTGTCTTAGAGTGACTCAAAAATTATGTTTAATCCAGCCAAACGGAGCCGTTTTGTTACGCGGACGTCACAAACGAATGTGCACCAGAACGTCCACTTCCCTGATTGCGCATTTTGGAGGCACTAATGACTCTGACGTATTCTGTTCATGGAAGAACAACACGCACTTCCTTGTCAAGTCGAGGCCGATCTCTTTGGTCGAGACAAAAGTATGGACGACAAAAAGTCTAAGATATTGAATTTGCATTTGCATTACGAAGAGGGACCCCAAAATACTAAGAAAGACATCAAAATCAAAACAGAGTTTTCTCGAAGGTTTGTGCCTGTTTTTGTTGCGTAGTTATCCAGTCTTGTTGATTTAAATTCAGATTTAGCCGGCCGCTAAAATGTCGTCACCTGCCCCCAACTCAAAACATTGAGACCTGAAGCATCCTTATGTAAAATGGAAAATTGTTATTTCCTTTTATTGATTGCCATAAGAAAATATGAATGCAAAATCAAAAAACAGATACCTGCAAGGCATTTGTGGTTTCCGTGAAACTGCTAGTAAAATCTGTTTAGGTCGGTGTTGTGCTCACTTGGTGCGGGGACAGTTCGCGCCCGATGGTGTTTCAGCTCTCACCCAGTGCTCAAAGACCGATTTTTCACAAATTTTAATTATGAAACAGGCCTAGTAGAGCCTTAAGTAATTCATTGGCTCCGACACAGGTTTGAATTTGGTGGGACCAAGGGAAAATCTAACACCCATAACGAAACATTTTGAAAGGCTCTATTGTTTTGCAAAAAAGTAAGAAGACCATACCCTAAGTATGCGGGGCTTAACCCCCAGTTATTCCAAAGAATATTTCTACCCGCCAGGTAGCCCCTAGCATAGGCACTGAAGCATCATATACCCTCGCTTTCTTGTTTTATAAATCCGTCAGTTGTTTTTTTGTCCCCTTAGCTATTATGATGGAATAAATGTTCTCTAATATTTTTGTTCCTAGAGCAAGATTTTCATTCTATCGTTAGAATTTCAAAAACCATGTTGCTAATGGTAAAAATATATGTCTTTACCATTAGCATTTATCATTTTGAATATAGAAATTTCAAAAACCATTATGGTAAACTTCCATGATTCTTTTCGCTTTTAGATGGGAAGATATTGTGCAAGGCTTCAAGAACACACTCAATATATCAAGTGATGAGCTGTGGGCATTCCAATATTTTGATGATGAAGGAAACTGTGTTATGGTAGGTATATCAAGGACAGTGAGACTTATTCCCTGTTCAGTGGTTGAAACTGATTGTTGGAAAGCAAAAATCATTTAGTGTTAAGTTTCCATTCTCTTGCAACTGACATCCATATTGAGAAGCTATAAAAATTACATGAGTAAAGTTATTGGTACCACAAAATTTGTAAATAGCACAAATTTGCATCAAAATAGATGAAGCAAAAATTGTGGATTTTCTGTAATGTTTTTCATTTTTACTTTGCTCTTGTCTACTTTGACTACATACTTGTATTATCTTTCAAATTCTCACGAGCTAGAATTTGATTTTGATGAAGTTTTAAAGGTTGATAAAGACATTGCATGAATCAGAAATGGATTTTATGATTAATTTTGATATCATTTGAAGGGCAAAAGTGAATATGAGTGGAGAGCTGCATTAGAGATGGCAGATGTTGATGCGAAACCCGGCAGAAGCATACATGTGGAAGCCATTCCTTTAGGGGAGGTGAAGTGGAACAATGAAGTAAGTTTAAAGGATTTTGTTTTAGTTTTCAAAGTTTAGGTTTTTCTGTGCTTGTGTGATTTATGACAGTCCAGGATTGTTTTCTTAAACTTGCCTGACACCCAGGGGCGGACTGGCTAATTTTTTTGGCCCGGGCAAATTTTGATCAAACCGGCCCACAATAATAGCAAATAAAAAACTCCTTGGAAAATGCAAGTAAATGTTAGTCTGTAAGGAAAACAAGTTTTTAAATTCAGTAATTTTGTACACGGATGAATGCTGGTTAACAGAACATGGTTAACAGAACATGTTGAATATGTCATTTGCTGACTAAATAGTAAATAAATAAAAATTTTAACTCATTGGTTTGACTTTATTTCTAAATACAGTAAGTTATATGTTGATAATGTTATCGTTCTGGACGAGGGGTAGTTCACTCTTGCAAAAAGTGTACGAGATTTCCTCAAAAAAAGGATTTCCAGGGATTTTCTCATAAAACAATAGAATTTCCACCAAAGATGTACGAGATTTTTATGAAGTGATTTGCCCCTCAGTTCTGGATGTCATCTAAAAGGTGTTTTTCTAAGAACATTAACATGAAGGACTCCAGCTTTGGCTGCGAAAAATCACTACGTGATCTGTTCTTTATGTATTTTAAGTGGAAAAGCTTCTATCACACTCAACTTGTGACAAATAATTTTCTAATCCTCCGGAAAACCACAATGATTTTCAGCAGCCCCAATAATATCGATTTGTCAATTTCTGACCCCAAAATGAAAACATAGGCAGCCCTGTTGAAATTTTTTCGTGTAGCACTGTAGTCCTGTTGGGCGGAGGATGCATTTATGATAGTATAGGCCTAATAAACTTACCATAACTTGTATGAGTTTATTGAAAGGAGCAAGAGCAAGACCCTGCTGTTTTTTGAGACGTTTGTGGCTTTTGCTTGATAAAAAAAGCTTTGTATCGTAGCTGAATCCTTTTTAAGTCTCACAGCTTTTCCTCTAGAAATTTCTGTGCACCACCTTTGGTTGAAGTCTTCTTGCTCTTCCCTCGTTCTACGTATGTCCTTTTCATTGCTTCACATCACAGAGCAAATCGCTTTGTGAACTCTATATTTTGGACTTTTAAATTTATTACATTTAGCAATAGATTTTGCTAAGGCAAAAACATGACCAGCTTCAAGCAAAAGCTAAGTAAAAAGTCACCAAAGCAGGTTAAAATCTTATGTATCGCATTGAAACTGGGGTGTTTCAGTATAATATGTCGCCAAAAAGGAAATACCGTCAAGAGAAAATATAACAAGAATATAATAAATATAATAATATGTTTCCTGAAGGAGTGTGTTTGGGCTGCGGTGACAATAATGAATTCATAATTTTGATGGTTTTGGAGTTATCACGTGAATATTTATTCTTTCCCACAAAGCCCTCTGAAAATTCAAGGCAAACAGATCAACGCGTGGGTATACTTTTTGCCTAGCATTCACTTTTTAAGCTAATTCATTTTTTTGTACTTTAATCAGCCGGCCCTTAAACCGACCGGCCCTTCGGGCGATCGCCCGAATAGCCCGACCAGCCAGTCCGCCCCTGCTGACACCCTAAAATCTTTTTGAAACTCAGTGTAAATTCAGATCTTTTCATATACAGTATTACTTTGTAGTGTGGAGGCTCTGCAAAATCTGAGGCTGTAGCTGGTAAATGTTGCCCTGCAAAAGAGAGCTTGTGCTGGTAAGTTGTCAATGAAGTGATTCAGATACCAACTTCAATTTTACTCCCTCTGCAATTATGATGCCCTTTTACAAGTGACCAAAAATCCATCAAGATTTTAAGGTGGCAAGGTTTTAAAAGATAGAGGTGGTCATCTCCATGGAAAGGATTACAGCAGTGAAGATGATGCTCTATTTGTGTTTGTTTTTGTTGCTACCTAGCTTTGGAAGGTTGTTTTATGACACTGTGAAGCTTTGCTTATTAAGCATAGTCCTAGTCTTTTGTCTTGATGTGATCACACCTCTTGATGCATATGCTGGGAATTTACGATAGATGGGAACTTGTTCTGCTACATACAAGACAAATTTTGTTTGCTATCTACAAATAAGGGCATTAGTAATGTTGAAACCCAAGTGAATAATTAAATTATTTTATAAAGGCTCAGAAGATTGTTATTATCATTTGTTAATGTCTTGACATTATTTTCTTCAATTTAAATGAATCCAAGAACATTTCTCAGCTCGATAAAAATTGTAGCACCAGAAGATTTTTAGGTGGATAAATTTTCATTTGACCTGCCGATATGCTAATGATATCAAAATACTTAGATTAATCCCTGGTTTTCTGTTTTACACAATTCATTTTAGCAAAGAGAAGGGTGAAGGCTTGGATTGTCAGTTTCCTTGCAAAAGGCCAATCCAAGAGCTGAATTTTGACTTGAATCGAGAGGCTCCAACCAGGATGTAAGTTTTTTCAAGATGGATTTTGTGCACAAATTCCCCCAATAGTTTCTATTCAATTTAATTTGCTTTAGGCACCACCCCACTCAACTTAACTAACATTTCAGCATGCTACATAGTCCTGGTCCCTAGGCATTCTTCCTAATGAATTCATAATTTTTCCTGGTTTTAAGAACCCTTTGGCTATTGAACTTTCAGCATAACTAGCCAAATTTTAGGTCCAATATCCATAGCTACTTTATATACAAGGTACTCTAGAAGTCTTTTCGAGCTGAGTCAAATCATCTTTGCTGGCTGAATCATTGCTTACCAGCAACAAGTTATCATTTTGCAATGGTCAGTCATAACAAATGTAAACTTGAAGACTTTTTTGAGATGTAAATGTTGGGAAACAGGAACAGTAAAATACGCAGAACAACATAACTGCCAAGATGTCAGTTTATTAAGAATTTTCCTAGACATATAAGCCTGTGTCATCAATCCAATAAAAAGGATTATTGCATTGATTGTTTATCAACTTGTATATAATTCTAATGCAGTAATGCAGACTGGCATTCTATTGCCACTCTGGAGGACATAGAGAGTCCATTTGTGCACTGACCATCACTATCACTTTGTAAATTTCCAACTAGCCAGCCATCTTTTTATCAGTATTGATTTGTTTGTGGTGTGTTTACCTATTTGATTTAAAAGCTTCAACAAAAATTTGTTTTTAGTGCTTTTTTTAAACTCTTTTTCAAAGTGTTTTAAATTTCTGGTCACATGGTTTTAAAGCTAATCAACCAAAAAAGAATATTTTTTTAATCAGGCTTTATTCTAAGATCTTCTCTCAGTAAAGTGAACTTTCGATATAACAGACTACACTTTCCCTTCTGTTATTTCAAGATTTTACAGGGTAAATTGGACAGACAATTTGGAATCTTTTTTAGAAAACTTTAATTATTCTGTCTTAAGCTTAACAGATAAAGGTAAAGGCAATGTGTATAAATGCCAAGATGTAAATATAATTAATACCTTTACTCCTTTGTTAACTATCAGCTCTACAAATGCTCTACAAATTTAAAATTAAAATATCAGATTTTCATAGTTTGACATACACTATAGGAGTTATAAGTGCATAAGAAAGCATTTATTTTAAATTTGTGCTTCATGTTATGACAGACATATTTTTAGAGCAGTTAACAGGAGCAATGACTGAAAAGTACAGTAAAGTATGATGATAACTGACTTATTTTACAATACGGAAATGTAACTGCGAGAACATAAATTAAACTAATGTTTGTAAAACTTTTCTTTTAGACAAAATAAGACTCAAAGTGAATATAAATACACCGGAGAGGCGTTGCGAGCTGTTGCTTTGCCACTTGGACCAATAGGTATGATTCCGGCCCATTGCTCGTATTCAATGAGAATAGCTACAACAGCAAAGAAAAGTGGCATAGAATGTCATCGTTGTTATCAGATCTAATTTAGCGATGGTGGCAGTTTAATGGTGAAAGAAGGCTACACAACGAAGAAATCTACCAAAAAAAGAAGTTGAATCAAAAATAGAATCAACATTTAGCAATATTTTGTAAAGCCATGCGATGCCTCTGTCGATGTTGACGCTCTTATATAATGTAATAAAGTCAATCGACATTGATGACTCATTGAAGTTTCCAGCACCCAGTGTTTACACATTTGAATTCAGTTTGTCTCGTCCTTTAGGGCAGGGAAGCATTTCCATTGCTGGCGACGGTGGCTTAAGACAGTGGCAGATCAATAACAAAATATCCCATGATGCTCACGTTCCAGATTCTTTTTTTGCTATAAGGTATTTAATGTCAGTTAAAGTTCTTTTTTACGTGTAATTTCTGGACAGTTATAATGCCTGCTCCGGATAGTCCTGCTAGCTCAAGTTCTACTTTGAAAAAACTCGAATGATAGATATATATGCGTTTATTCAAGCACTATTTCTATTGCTGTGATTAGATCCCGGTCTCAAACTGTAAATTTGCTCTTCAAGCTGTAATAATAGGGTGAAAATGAGTCCAGTTTTCCTGATACAACTTTGCCAAAACAACCTTGATCCCAACGCAAAAGACTGAGAAACGAAATACTTCGCCAATTGTTTCTATGGAAGAAAAACCCCAACCATGATTTTAGCTTTTAAAAATATATTTATAGAGCAAATTATTGGATAGAAGATTTGGTAATTAGAAGTTGACCCTGTGCATAGTTTTTTTGATGGATAAATATTTTATAAAGGGTGGATACAAATGGTACATCCAAGTCGATTGTGTTGCAATCATCAGCATTATACGACGATTCAAAGTTCCAGCCAGCGCCGTACATAAGTGATCACTGTAAGTAGCAAGAATTCATAGTCATTATAGAAAGAGATTGTGTTATATCAGGGCATATTGAGAGTATGCTTGCTTGGAGTAATGTCATGCTGTGTTCTGTGGATATAATCTGTGTTCTGTGGAGTAATGGATATAATAGCTGCTTGTTACGAAGGAGCACAATCTTAAAACGTATCCTACAAATATAAAGTACAATGAAAAGCTGATGAATCAATATGATTGGTTTTTTATGGCTTAGAAATCATGAATTTCAGCAGTGCTCCGTAACATCATTAACAAGTTGGCATGATTTTGTCTTAAGGGTAGTGGCATATTGCTGTCGAATACCGGGGTCAACGGATAAAAGCAGCTCAGATATACGGCTATCATATAAGTAATGGTTTGCCGTGTCGTTATTGCAATAATCACGATATTTTACTTGATGTTAGTGAGCAACCATTAATTCATTAGCTTGGAGTTCCAAATTCATTTTTTTTTGTAAATTTCATTCAAATTTGATTTTTAATCATTGATGAAATTATATGCCCGCTGAAAATGGTACATTTCGTAACTCTATATCCACTGATCTTCGAATCTCAAGCAGTGAATGCTACTTGTATATCAAAAGTGTCTAGGCCAATTTTAGATGTTTTAAGATTGTCATTCATTTTGTACATGCCTTGATTTTCAACCATTTTGATACACGTTTCTATACAAAAAATGTGTTATAAGTAAATTAAGAGTATAATTTGTCAGGAAATAATGTTTATTAAAGCATGGTGAATTTTGCTTTCAGTCATCATTCTTTAAGCCTTTTTCAATATGTTTTTGCTTAATTTGTCGTTTAAGATGTTCCTCCAGCATCGAAACAGCTGTTAACCGACCTTCCTGGTGTCAAAACTATCGAAGTTACAGCAAAGTTTCCAGTTGTTCATGGTAAATTTATATTAATGGAACTAAATTTCGCCTTTTAAGGAAAATATAACTTGTTCCCGATGTTTATTTGTTCCTAAATAGAAAA
Source organism: Rhopilema esculentum (assembly GCF_057945365.1). NCBI lineage: Eukaryota > Metazoa > Cnidaria > Scyphozoa > Rhizostomeae > Rhizostomatidae > Rhopilema > Rhopilema esculentum. The sequence goes on from NC_142822.1 coordinate 3,343,334, forward strand.
TATGAAATGACCATGTATTATACATTTCTTAAATTTCCAATTATTGAAAGATAGGTTCGGGATAAAGTACATATGTTGAAGATATCAAAAGGAAGAAAAATGAGAGAAGACCAAATCACGAGAATAGGTTTCCAATATTTTAGATATAGCATGTTATACAAAGCTACTACAGTATAATCCCGTTCAGTGCAGCTCCCATGGTACCCAATAAAACTGTTTCTGTTAGCGAATGTCTCAATTATACAGGATCCCACTTTTCTATAAGGAAGTCTATAGGGATGGGATTATGTGTCCCTCATAACAAAGGTCCCAATTAACCGGGGTCCCACTTATCGAGAATATACTGTATATTGCGTTTCCCACTGCTTCAAAGATCACTAGGATTCTTTCCTGAAGCATAATCATGTGAAGGCAGACGAAATCATTCGGAAAGACAAGGTTTTTCATGATACAAAGCCGTTTTGTTTTGCCATGTGCTATATCCGGTTTTTGCAAGAGTAATGTGTAAGTTGAATTTTGGGACATTTTTGACTCTTTTTGTTCCTGTATGTTGTGGAAATATTTCATATCATTTATTCTAGTGGACTACACAAGTGATGAAGTGCCTCTCAAAGTTGAAATGGATGCATGGAGCCCAAAAATTCCTCTAGATGCCAAAAACAGCGGCATTCCGGTGATCGTATTTAATTTCACGGTCACAAACAAAACGGGACATGATGCCACGGTAGGTCATTCGACTTGGTTTGTTACATTCAGCTACTTCGTTATTTTTTCATAGCCTAGAGTTTTTACACCATTTATGAACCACAACGGTACTGCTGATTTTTTACGTAAAATCCGATGAAAGTACTTCATATAAGAAGATCAATGTAGAAGCATATTCCTTACAGGTGTCGCTGCTGGGAACATTACAGAACATTGCTGGATGGAACTGTTACGACAATATTACAAATGAAGGTATGTTTATCGTTTCAAAACTGGATATTTGCGATAAGCAGTTGTTCCATGGAATTATTCTTAATTGCCACTTTACAACATAGATGTAGATGAAAACAGCCAAAACCAGAAAAACTCTGCTAATTAGGGTAAAAATTTTGATAAATCTAGCTTCCCTTTCTTTAAACTTTCTTTAAACGGTATAAAGAAGGGAGAGTGAGACCAGGGAAATTATGCAATGAAGTTGAGAGAAACTGTGATGATGGTTTTCTTAGAAGCCGCTAGTATATTGCACTGACAGTGTCTCTTTGTTGATTTTATCTTCAGGGGTTAGGTTAGATTTCGTGTGGTCATAATTGTGGTCTGGGTGAAATGACTTACCAAAGCTTTTTTGATTTTTTGTTCTTTTTTCAGTCGATGCCAATGGATATGGGGGAAACGTAAACTCGCTCTACACTACCAAGTAAGTCTCTTTGTCATTTACTAAATTTGTTCTCTGTCAATATGATTTCCGCATATATTTTGATCTTTTTAGTTTTCTATGATGCTATATCAAGCCACTGGTCTTTGCTGAATAAAGATACCAGAAATATGAACAATATTTTTGCGGTACAGAATTTGAAAATGGCTTTGAAAAAAGCAAACATTTTACGACATACTAAAAGCTTTTTCGTCTGACACTCCTCAGAGCATAAAACGTCAGAATAAGGTTCCGAAAGAACACGATGGAAAATATATACCCAGTTGTGGATCGAAATAGGCCAATCAGAAAAACGCAAGCACAAGACTGGTATGGTTGACCAATCAGTGCCGCGAGCCTAAAGAAAAAGGAATAGGAATGCATATAATTAGAGATGTTTTAGACATAGCAGTTGATTATTGTGCAATTAAGTTGCGCCAGTCATTTCTTAGTGTTTTCCTGGTCTCTTTGGTCACTTTGAATTTTATTCATAGTAACAAGCCGTATAGATGTGGAATTATGCTTTGAGATGAAATTTCTTGTCAATAACATTTACAAACCTTTTTACCCGGATTGTTTTTGCCTGATTTTTCCTGTATTTCATAAAACGGGGAAAATTGAAGTTATATCGTGTTTATTGTTAACAAAAAGTTTTATCGGGTAGACACCAGACCATTCTTTTAATGTTTAATCCCTCTTGCACAGGTCTTTGTTTGGAATTGATATGAGCAACCCGTCTTTGGCTTCAAATCATGCGTTCAACGGCCATGTTGCTTGCGCATGTAAGTGCTTCATATAGACTCATCTTGTTGAATACACGTGACTTTGATATAAACTGTGACATAAAACTGACAGTGTGCTATGGGTTTTCATTCGAAAAGAAGTGGACCGGCACATTCTTGAGCGACAAATTTTTGATAAAAGTTCAGTTGTATTTTTGTTTCCCTATTTTTTTCTTTTTCTCAGTCCTGAAGCAAGACAGTGACAAATTGAGTACGATGCTGCAGTTCAACTCAGCTAAAGATTTGTGGAAGTATTTCACTGGGGATGGCCTGCCAGGCCAAGGCTTCGCTGGTCCATCCAAGGTTCATAAATACAACATTTTTTCTATTTGCTTCGAGTCTTTCGTCATCGACGTACTCCTAATTCGTACCAAGTTCCCACCTTTTTGGATAAAAAGAATTCAAAATCTGACAAATCTGTGACAGAGCGAAACTCAACCGCTGTTAGGAACCTTCTAGCCTTGTTTGCTTGAAAGCTAGATTCAGCTACACATCTGGCGGCTAATGTGCCACATTTCCTTGTTTCCATTTCAACGTCAAGTGTACGAAAACTCATGTACATAGGTTCTTTTTTAATAATTAGCCCCTGTCTAAAGTTGGAAAAATTGTTCAATGATTTAGACTCTACTCCAAATTATTCTAGAAATTAAGAAATAACATTAAACAAAAGCGCAAGCTTCTAGTTTTCTTGCTTTCATTTCCAGCTTTCAATAATTGTCTTCAAAAGTTAATTTGAATAATAGATGCATAGTATACAATAAAATGAAACTACAATTTATCATTAATCAACCGATTAATTAATTATCGTTAATCGCTGAATTATCTCTTCTAGACTGGGAGCACTTGGAATGGAGCCATTGCTTGTGAAAGAACGGTTAAATCAGGGACATCTACGGTATGGTATCTAGAACGTTTAAGTCATAACCCCAACCCGTTTTTAAGCATAAACTACCTATTCTGATATACGAATTAATCACTTTAGAATGACAACTACAATGCAGAATTACGGAAATTCACATTGTTCAGCTGAAAATGTAAATTTCGAAATATCGTTAAACGTCACTAGTTTTTTTAAACAAACAAATTTTCTGGGGGTTATTTCCTTATCAGGCATTATGATGTGATGATTTTCAAATATTTGTTATTGGTACGAAGAAATTAATGGCCGTGCTGCACGATAAAAGGTGCTATAGAAGACGGGGTTGTAACGTCGGTTTGTTCAAGACCTGCTGTTCTTTTGCAAGGACCTTAAATATACACAATCATACTTCAAATGTTTTGATAAAAATTGTCTTCATTTTAAAGGTATTTACCTACATGCTGGCTTGGCATTTTCCGAACAGGTATATTCTTCTTTTCGCATTTACAGTAAGGCAGCTGTTAATGAAACTGCCCGTTAGATATATCTTCCTTAGTATAATTCATATGCCGAATCCCTTGGTTTTCTCTAATTTTGACTCTCAGACCATTCTTATTTCTCCTACAAAAGAGACGAATGTTTGTGAAAGTATGCAGATGCTATGATCTACATCAAAACCTCCTATTTGTTTTTTCAAGTATGACGAAATACGAGTAGGAACATTAATGAATTTCAAACTGTCTATTATTGTGGCATTTCTATATGTCTAATCGTAGGTATTTTTCTCGATTTGAACCCCTCTTTTGCACCCCTCTTTTGCACATAAAATTGTTCTGCTCATGGAAGTCTCCATTACACAAAATTATTTCAGGCGCGAATACGTTTTTAATTATGAAATTCTGTTAGCAATATCATATTTCTCTAGATATAGAGACTGGAAACTATATACAAGCATACCGAACACACCCCTGTATGTTGGAAATAAGTATAACAAATTCTGGACAAGCGTGGCACAGGTAGGACATCCCCGACCAAGTACAACCATATACGCTTGAAGTATTTTAAGAGACCCAGAGTTCAAGATGAGCTAAAATTGGCAAAGTCAAGTTTCTACTTTTATTGTTATAGTATGTGTGAAAATAGTCTTCAAATGTTAAGCTGGAATTTTTTGAAAATGATTGAAAAAAGTGAACATTTAGAAAGATGAACGCAAACCTTTAAGTCTCACCATACTGCTGCGTATTAATCAAATAATTTCCTAACATATGCTAAATGTTCATTTTTTGCACTTCCATAATATTCACCTTTACTCTTAAAAGTTCAAATTGGCCTAGAAGACAATATGATTTGTATTGTTAGCTTTGGAGATAAAACCAAAAATTATACGTGTAATTCTGCGTGTAAATCTGTGCATCATTCTCCGTGTCCTTCTGCGTGAGATTCTGCCTAGCTTTCTTTATTATAAGCTTGTTGAGAAGATGTAAATTGCTGTTTTAAATGTTTTTCTCTACGCTTCCAGCATCAAATTGAATTGCTGTAAACAAGCGGTATTAAAAAACCTTTTTACAGGTTCTTGATTACACGGCACAGAACTTCTCCAACCTTCAAATGTACACTGTGCGATTCAGAGATGCAATGTTCAACACTACAACGGCTTGGCAGATTATCGACAGTGCTGCCAACAGAATTGGTCTTCTTAAGTAAGCCAGTTCCGTTACAATTGGAATATTTCAAGATTTCTTTCAATTTTGAATCTTGGTCGTTCAATTTTGTTTTTACAGGCAAAATATATTGCTTTTGCTGTTACCATGTTCTTTATTTTTTCATCGCTAGCTCAATCTTTTTTTGTTCTGGTAAATTTTATGACATAAAGATTGAAATTAAACAAATTATGACTGAACACGTACGGTGCAAATAAGAAAATGGAATATCACATAAATCTAGCTCTGGATAACTCATTTTCCTGGTCAGATCAAGTCGGATCAAGTCAGATCAGGTTAGATCAAGTCAGATCAGGTCAGATCAAGTCAAATCAATTCAGAACAGGTCTTACCATGTCAGGTCGGGTAAAGACCATAACATTGAAATGGCTTTTCAAAAACTAGCATTATCTCTAGTGTGTTGATATGGGACGTAAGCTTTCGCTTTAGTTGTATTTTCGCTTAGTAACTTTACTGGAGACCCACCAAATAATTTTACTACTTCTTTTGTCTCCTTTCTTAATCTTGTGATGAAATTTATGTTTGATATGTCTTCGATTTAAAAAAAATAATATAACAAACAAACTTTGGACTTGTTCGGGATACGAAACCTTCAGTCCTTTGTCTCGAAACAATAGCGTCTTAAACCAATCAGTGTTGTAGGGTCCTAGCACATGCGCATTATTGACAGTATTCACACGGCTGTTCTTTTTGGGACCACACAACTTCCCGCCAGAGCTTCAAGGGATAATGTGCAATGACCCTTAAACGGGGGCTAGTTAATGTCTGGAAGACGGGCTTTACCTTATAATTCCTGGTATCTCAAATAGTGTTTATTTTTCTGAAGACTCTAGTTATTCAGAGTTTAATTTACCCAGACTGATGTCCCTTTTAACTGTCTTTGTCTAAATGTTTTTTAACTCGTTTTAGCTCTCCTACTTGCTTTTGGGCTGAAGATGGCTACTTTTATGCTTTTGAGGGTAATAATTTTTATCAAAATACGCCTTGTTCAATTGTTAATGAAAGGTTTGTGACATGAAACTTGAATTATCGGTCGTCAAGGTTTTGCATGATTCTTTAACATAAATTTGAAATTGTCTTCTGACTTTCACTCTATTGTCGAAAAGCCGTATATAGTTTCTAATGTATGCCGTATATAGAGATGGCATTTACTAGTGCAATCTCTGTTTCAACAAAAAAATTGGAGACCTTGTTTGCACAAGAAGCAATCGTGTAGGCTTGGGTCTGAAATTTTCTCAGAGTTTTCGAATAATGTAAAGAATCCGGCTATTATAGGTATCCGGCTATTTAAGTATTAAACAAACTTTCGAATGCTCTAGTTTTTATATACATTTGAGTAGCAGCGCATCAAATGCTTAAAGAAAATTTCATCATTATAGTGAGGTGCTGAAAGTTAAATGTTATTTTCTGCATTTTAGGATGCAGCAAAGGTGGAGGTATGTTTGCAAAAATAATTGGTCCTAACTTTTTGGTTGAAGACTTATTCACGTGTTATGTTATCGAAGAGTATTTGGCTTTCCTCTTTTTGACCATTCTTTATTTGACTCCTTACTGTTGAGTTAACAAATGATAAATCACCTTTCTATAAAATCAGGTTGCTGTCCTCTCAATTGCACCCATGTTTGGAATTATGAACAGTGTCTTGCTAGGTATGAATTTGTTTCTACCGAGCTGCCTTATGCTTTTGATTTTTGAGGATTCGTTTTGATAAGACAAGGTGACCATTACCAACTACTTTCATTGCTTGGCTTGGACTGACCTTGAAGATATTGCAAATTTTTGTTCAAACTTGCGGCAGAAAGACCAATTTGCTGGTGTTCCTCTCCCGATCTGACCTTTCGTTGTTATTATATTGGAATATATTATTTTGCTCCATATAGAAAAATGTATTGTTTATTCGCCCATCTGTTTTGGCATTTTGGTGCATTGCCTTTTTTAAACATTTGTTCTAAGTAGTTCACGTTTCTCTTAAGATAATAGAATGAATAGCTCGTGGATCACAATATACATTCCTGGCGGTAACATGCCGGTTTTTTATTGTGTTTAATTACACTTTCTTTTATTAAATACTGCCATATTTGTTTCCTTCTAAGCAATGCACATGGCTTGCCTTTGAAGTGCGTCATATTTGAGATTCTAATATTTTTTTGCAATTTCTTGTCATCACGAATAAATTATACCAAAAGTCTATTTAGTATATATAATGTATAATTGCTGAGCTTAATGGCTATTAGCTTTGTAAACATTAGTTTATAGAGAGTAAAAGTAAAAATGTATTTTTACACTGAGATCTCTAAAGATTTTGTCAAAACTCATGATTCACGTGCCTAGGTTGTATCCTGAACTCGAAAGATCAATGCGAGAGATAGATCTGTTCCACCAGATCAACCCATACGGGGTGATTCCCAGTCGTACCTCATGTCCTTTGGAACTGCAAAGGGTATGGCAACTTTGGGATAATTACACGACTAACCAAAACGACACCAACATTTGCGTCGATGGCGAGATTGGAACTGTTCTGAAGGCCTATAGAGAGGTTAGCCAGCAAGCGATCTTTCTTATGCTTCTAAGATGGTATGATTTCGTAGAATTCTGCTCAGTATACAACCAGTTTTGTTATGAACATACTGTCAGCAAATTATCTGTCTAAGTATAAATAAAAACTTTTCAGCTGGCTGGATCCATTAACTTTAATTTTTCAAACAGAAACACTTACCTTTTTGATAGTACCATATTCGTCAGTTGACCCTTTTCATTTCAAGGTAAAAATCGGTGCACCAAAGAAATGGTTTGATAGTATTTGGGGGCCTGTGAAAAAGATAATGAGCCGTTGGATGAATGAATTGGATAGCAAAGGAGATGGTAAGAGTTTACTTACATTACGTTTCATTTGGCATTTTTTTATATTTACAGAAGTCTGCATACAACTCCTGCTAGAGTATGACATTTTGGATGATATTCACAAACTACGGAACATAGTAAAACATTTTTATTGGTAACCTTGCTTGTTTTATACTATAACCAGAGCGTACAGTGTGCATATCTGATGTTATATCTATTGCAATTCTTAAAAGTAACTATAGCTCGATACAGAATGTTCAAAGGTAAGGGAATATAGGTTTACAGTTTATATAAGAAGACAAATCATTGGAGTTGGGTGCAGTGAAATTAGAATAAAAGCAATTGTTGCCCAGATAATATACAACCAGACCTCAATGGCTGACATTAATAACAAAGGCCAATAATTGAGGATTTGATATTAGCATCAACACGGTAACCAGGCCAATGCAACACCTGAATTTGAAGCTATAGAGTTCTTAAGTGTGACGTCACATGAATTTTTTAAATTTTTTGAATTTTATTACATACCCTAAAAGATCATCAAAAAGTACTTTTAAGCATGCAAAATCAATTAAATATGTTCAAAATTGGACGAGATATGAGCAATGAAAGATTTGAAGTTTACTAACGGGTTACTGTTATTTTTGCTCTGCTCATAAAATTATGAACCAATACCAGATCACATTTATTTGATGGGAAAACAGGACTGTGCTCATTTGGCAATGTCTCAGCCACTTCATAACACACTCAACATATTTTGCAAATTTAGAATTATTTCTTGATGCTCTTTCAGCTTGTGAGATCCAAATTGAAAAAGTTCTAAAAATAGATTTTAGTGACGTCATGATTTAAGCAGTAACTCTTTAGCAGTAGGTATGAACTGTGCAAAAGGATGACAAGCATCACTGTGAACAAAAGTTAACAGCAAACAAAGTTAGCAAATAATTTGGCCCGGTATCCGGGGCTTCAACATTGTGGACTAGGCACAAATTATTTGAAATGTTTGATGGCAGACATAGGGTTTTATTTTCTCATTGTACGTTAGTTTCAACATCATAGTTTTTATTGAAAAAGCTGCCTCTAATCATACATCATACACTCTTTAAAACTACATCGCCGAAATTTTACTGTCAAATAAAGTTTTTCCCGTTGATTTCTTCTATATGAAACCCAACGTGTCTTGCTTGCATGTATTATTATATATTTTAGTTATTTAGGCTAGGTCCTCACTTTTAATGTATTGGATAATTGTACAATGAAATACTTCTGTATAGACTATATAAAACCTACTGTTTTTATGCGAAAAAACAAACCAAACTATTCTCACTTTGTCAAGTACTTTTGCCATTTTGTGTTTATTTAGGCCTAATCACAGTTGCCCAGCCAAATACCTACGACACCTCAACATATGGTGTAACTACATTCATCGGTGCATACTATCTTTGTGCATTAAGGTAAGTACTGAACTAATCTAGCCAAATACAGATAGCCAACTTCTTTACTATAACAGAAGTTTCTGGGTCTCCGATTCTTTTTTGTGGTAAAAAATCAAGCTAATTAAATGTTATTATTGTTCATAAAACGTCATACTGACTTGCCCCTGCAAGACCAATATATCGACTTTGGACCTTGCTTGACCAATGTATGGCTCTTAGTAGACTTTACAAGACCAGCTTCTACACCTTACCAGACCAATATATAACCCTAAGACTTCTTCCTGAGAAACACCTTTGGTTTAATCACACTTTCATTTAAATAACAACTACAACACGCTAAGAAATGAATGAAAGATATACTTTTGCTCACCAACTTCATCACAATTTGGAGACTGTTGAGCTCGGTAAATTGTTCAGCAAATTTCCTCCTCCTTGGGGCCTTAAATACTGCATTAGCCAATAATCTGCAACCGACTACTTCTGTACCCACTGTATGCATAGAAGCTTTGGCGAGTTTCCTTAGTTTGTTGCTGTCTAGAGCAAAACCATCACATAAGACACTGTATCGCTTCCAAACGATAAACCATGCAGTAAGTTATACCCGTTTGAAAAAAATGTTCTTGAAAGCACTGGCTTTATCTAAGATGCTTTAAGAAAAATCTCACGTTTATTGTACTCCACAAAAATAACATCGAGGCTGGAAGCAAGAATAGAAAGGAAAAATTATGCCTTCTTTTTTTATAAACTGAAAATTCAAGATGCCTTTTCCATTTGGCCTTTTATACTTTGCATTCAGAAGTGATTTGATAGATGGTTAGGGCTACTATTCAAAGATGTTATCCAAAAAGGCCGGATCATAAACTGTATCTCTACCTTATTACATTGATCTTTTATTTGCTTGTGTACTTCCTTGTAAGATGGAGAGGAGTTTCCATTAGAAGATACAGCTCACTTAACAGGTTTATCACGTCTCCACAAAGCATCGCCATAGCCTTTTCACCATGTTCGAAAAATCCATCTACTTAAGTCAACATATAATAAAACAAGTCTGAAACAACATTCTATATCTTTTCAGAGCAACAGAAGAAATGGCAAAGCTTCAGGGGGATGCTGTAAATATCCATATGTCATCTTTATCATTTAAAGAGTAAACATCAATATAGTTCAAGGACTAAATCCGTGGTTTTTGAAACAGGCTATACACTAGCCTTCTGTTCAGTGAAGTCTTTAGATTTCTTTTTTAAATTTCAAGTAACATATGCGGCGAATTGTAAGTATGTCATAAACAGGTCTTCCATTTGTTCTCTAAAAGGCAGAAAGTTCCAAATCTTGTTCAACAGAGACTATGTGATATTGTTTGGTTGTAGTACCCTGAACAGTACTTCTTGGCAATATTCCCAGACGTGTTCTGTTGTAAGAATGCTAATATTTCTTGACTTTGGCTTCTAAAATTAAAATAGCTGCTGTAAGTCTATACTAGCAATTACTTTGTTTAAATTCGTTTATTACACAAATAAGTATGAATATGGATTATTGAATTTGCGTATTGTTGTGTTGATAGGCTTTACAGAAGCTTTGCAGAGACAGATTTGAGATTGGATCTAAAAATCTTGATAAGGAATGTTTTGTAAATGGCAAATGGTACACACAGGTGGGTGGAATGAGGACAGCATCTAGCTTTTATACGTCACGTAAACATAATTTACTTGTGTTTTGCGTAACTGCTTCTGCTTCAAATAGCTATAAACACATTTTTTGCTAGAATAACTTAGTGTTTTCGTTGAATTAATAAAGTAAGTAATAAGTAAGTTAGTCATTTTCTTGGTAGTTAGTCAATGCAAGTATGCATTAGGTTATATGAGACTTTTGTTTGGATTTAAGTTTAGCTATTTTTTGATGGAAGATACAATTTCGTTGTTGCTTGCGCAAATCTTGGCTTGGAAACATTCCCCGATAGCGTTTCAGATCTTACCACAACGTTATATTTACATGGAAACAGATTGAAGAGTTTGTATCAACAGCTCTGCCTAGTTTGAAAGTTTACTTGAAGTAAGTTTAAATTTGTACTGAAAATTAAAGACGAGCTGCTACATATAATTTGTAAAATTTTTATCTGAGCTAATTATCATCGTAGGTTTGTCGTGTGGTTTTTTTAGAACACGTTGACCATGTTGGTTTTAAAATGTTGCTAAGTAAATTTCCGTTTGTTAGTGTGTAGATCCCGCTCATGAGGTGGAGCTGTTATCAGACTGTAAGTTTAAATGCATTTGCAATTCCAAGCAATGTTTATTTTCACTTACATGGTTTTTATTTTAAAAGGAATTTGAAATAAGTAATCAATTCTAGGAGATAATGATAAAGACTATCTAAAGTTTCGAATTTCCACCGATTTCAGGCTTCATATTTCGATTTAGCCAGAACAAGCATTTATGGTTCAGTAACTTTTCTTTCAGCCTCTTTTATGGACGCTCTTGTCGGTCAATGGTGGGCCCATTCGCTCGGGCTTGGCTATTTGCTTCCAGCCGAACATATCAAATCAAACTTACAGTACGCTGCGGCGCGCAACTTCGTCAAAAGTTTTGATCCTGGTAAGATCAAATTGAAGAGTTCTATTTGAGATAACCTACTTCATGTAATATGTATTTTGTTGTTGTTGCTAGAAATATAGCATTGGCTGTTTTTGCCTGTATAGTCAAACTCCGCATAAAAGAACCCGTGTTTTTTTTCGTAAAAAGACTAAAAGGACCCACGTTCGTGGCATTTAAGCTGCTGAAATGGTGATAAAACAATTTGGAAGTTCTTTATCTGTAGTTTCTTTTATGTTGAGTTTCACGTATGCTAATATTAAGTTGTATGGTGTGTAAGTCATTCTCTCGTATCATATCTTCAACGCTTTTATATAGCGTCACTGTCAACAGTATATAACATCGAGCAAACAAATTTTGATAAATAGCTTTAGACCCTCAACCATTGCCGTTCCTTGAATCAATTTCATAATTCGATCTCAGGGTCGTAGCATGCTTGTTTTCATTGGGGGCCACTGACCTTTTTTGTCTGGCCAAAGCTGGAGATTCTTAGCAGAGCTACCGACAAAACCATATCTTAGGAAGATCTTTAGAGACACCAGCCCCGCAACCCTCACTACCTGAGCGCTACGCCCCAGCACCTATACCAAGTTTTTACTTTGATATTTCATAATGCCAATGGTTAATAACGAAACGTCTCAGTGTAATATTTCTTTTAACAGCCAAACAATACCCAAGGAAATTTGCAGATCAACGTGACAGTGGCTATTTCCTTGCTTTTTGGGATGAAGGACCACCAAAGAACCAACTTCTTTACTCCAGTGAGGTTAGGTTACTATCATTTTTTTGAAAATAAAACCTTTTAACAGAGGTAAATGACGGTAATAACGACCTAAATGCCGGCAGGAGTAAGTTATGGCAAGAATTTATATTCATGGCACAGTGTGATTTTGCTTATCGCATAGATTTGAAATAATCTGCTTCTCAGCTGCAGACTGATCTTCAATCAGTCTTATTTTAACTTTGAACGCAGCGAAGATGTTTGCATTTGAAATTTTGCCTTTGGAAATTGTGTCTTGTCCAACACCACACCTCATTAGGCATTGGAAATCTTATTATAGATTATGTTTTTCAGTTTTGCTGGAGTGGTGTATTGCATGCATTTGTTGGGCTGTGTTTCTATGAAGGATTGGATACTATTGGAATCAATGGTATTGCACTTACTCTTTTCTCTGTAGCTTCATGCCTTAAAACATTGGTAGTGAAACGGTTTTGGGAAAATGTTTCATGTTTTTCATTAGTTGTAATATTTCTTAAAGTAATATAATTCAAAAGAATTGACACCAAGATAGACCTCTCGAAAGGAAAACAAGCATCATTGGAATCGGCGCAAGATTCTGATAGCTTACGTGAATGGTGCAAAACTGTGAAATGGCGTATAAAGATTTAGTATTAATATATCCATACCCTCCACCCTTAGCTAGATTTTCTTATCACTGTGTACCTTCCTTAGCATTGTGTAATTTTTGCTGTATATCTCAGAACAACGAACTTTCTGCAATTTGTTGCATGTCTTATAGTGTTATGGATCTAAAGCAGTTGGTGCATTGTGCAGCAGTATATCGAGAAGAAAAAGTTACATTTTTTATTTGTGAAACTTTTTATAAAGTTGACTTTTAAAAGCGATAGAAATGCCAGTTTTTTCAGAAGAACTGGCTACTTTATACCCCAGAAGCTCTTTTAATTTTCGAATAGTTGTTTGGCTACTCTTTGTGTGTCCTTCCCTTGCACAATTTAAAAGTTAGGTAAATCATTTGCTACTTCAAAGAATATTGATTGGTGAAAATAATTGAATTTTGATTGTTTTTATCAATGGATTTTTTATAGAAACGAGAGCATCAATTTTAATAAAACCTTTGAATGAGTTGACAATCAATGCTATTTAGATATATGATTAGCCTTCAATTGTGAAAAAGTCTTTTTTCTTTAGCTCTGACGTCATTGCGACAATGCTATGATGGGACACGTCGCAGCCCATGGAACGAAATTGAATGTGGTGATTACTATGCTAGAGCAATGGCTGCTTACCTCTACTTTGAAATTGCAACAGGCCAGGTATAAGTGTTGTACCGCTTTTATGCAAAATTAGGACAAACCCCCCCCCCCCCCCCCATCAAAAGATAATCACTACAATAGACCCCTTCCAGAATTTGATTTTTCCAGATTATCCTGTTGATTTCTTTGGTATACCACTAAAATGAAAATTATTGGTTGAATTTCAACTTGCAGTGGTATTTCCTTCCTTCTTTTTTTCGCAGATAATTACTTCTTTTCATACAAAAATTTCAGCACCTGTTTTGAATGCACGTGACGTTAAACTTGCCTTTTTTAGGCATTATGCCTGTGCATGATGCATCCAGACGATACCTAGTAAACAATAGTGGTTGCAATAGTTGCTTGAAGATCACATGAATGTCTGTAGCATTTTATGCTGTCATTTTTCATAACAGGAATGGGAATATGTTACTGAAACAGCTGTAAATGTGAAGTTTGCACCAAGGATTACCCCCGAGGCATTCAAAGGCTTCTTCATTCTTGGCGCAGCTTGGGGCCAATATTCCCAGATCATGGATTCCTCCAGAAAGAGCGGTGTTGCTAAGGTACGTGTTTTAGTAACAGACTTACCATTTTGGCATTTTACCGCAGCTAGTCTATTTCATGATCTACAATGAAGTCTTAAGTTAGGAGATTGTTAAGGACAAAAATTTCTGTCTGAATATTAACCTACAATTTGAGGAAAGACCGAGGAAAGCTCATTTGTTGCTCTTCATATAAATTTAACATATCGAAATAGCATTTAGAAAGCATGCACCGGGGCTTTTGCTGGTGAAATGGCTCATTTCGGCGAATGCTGGATACGTTCTTCAGGGGTGAAGGGAGTTATCCTGTAAGAACGATGTACGCCCTATCGCCCTGCTTTTCTAGCCCCTACACCGCCCTTAAAGGCTCCTAGGTTTTATGGCTGACAATTCCTTGCCGTCCAGTCGAAAAGGATATCATTTGTGTGCAAGATGTTAGATTAAGATTGTCAAGTTGAAGTAGCTCGCACTCTGGTCTCACTACAATACTTATAGTCGTACAATATTACCAATGATGTCATTTCATTACACCAGATTTTTGTCATTACTGGCTATGCTATAAACAGATGCAACACTACAAATTTCTGGAGTTTGCCTTCTTATTTAATCTGTGCACTTAAAACTCTCCCTCCCAAAGTACACTGCACTTTGCTCGCTTCCTCTCACAAAGGTCAGATGACATCGCCCTGCTTCTTCCATATACGTAGCTGCAACTATTTTGTAGATTCAAGTTCAGTATGGAAGCCTTGAGTTATCTGAGCTGCGACTGAATTCTTCAACAACATCGTGTCTGATGACGCTTGATGAAAAGGTTGTGTCAGATTTCAAGATCATTTCAAAGGTAAAGACACGTTTTCCCTTTACATCTATTGTCGTTTAGAATTTTCATTTATGTCAAATATAAACTTCAAATATAAAAATCTAAGCTGCACACATGCAGTTTAGAGGCGATCAAATTGTTTCCGATGAATGCCACTTTTAAATCTTAAAATGGTTTTTTATTTTAGGCTGTTTTAACAGGGCATAACATCATTTTAATGCTATGTGTGTGATGAATCGCATTTGACTTTTTCAACTTCCTCCACTTCATATTTGAAAGCATGTTAGACCATAACATGTTTCTGTAGTAGTAAAATCGCTCCTTGGCAGAAATCAAAAACGTAATTTGAGTAGGTTTGGAACACGTCCGAGGTCTCTGTATTTAGAAAATATACCGAACAATCACGGACTAGTTCACAGTTAAATGTTCATAACATTGAGCTAGATTTGTTTCTTTTTATATCTTTTATTTAGATTTTCCAATTTTCCCATCCACTGTTGTTTTTTGACTTCCCTAAATAAGGTATTTTATCTTTCCCGTCATCAACTTCTCTATTGATAGACAATTTGCTACTTTTATTAATTTCACATAATGACACATGTCATACAATAATTTACATTTTACAGGCAAAGGACGAAGTTTCTTTGCAGTTTCCAAAAACCCTTGCAATTCATGATGGACAATCACTCACAATCAATTTCCTTGGCTAAGGATTTGGTTTGTTTACGATTATCATAGAATTGGAAATAATGAAACATAACACATTTATCACTTTTATAAGTTAAATTAAATTTTTGTCGCGGTAATTTTTGACTTCATAATGTGTGATTAAGTAGTAAGTCATAAATATCTGTGGTAAGGCGTGGCTAAAAAAGTAACGTTTTTGCAAGGAAAAAGCTCTCACTGGCAAAAAGAGTATGAATGATTTTCAGGTGATAAGACCTTAAGCACTCGTAAATAATCTGCAATTTTAAGCTGTTGCTGAAAGTTGCGTGTCAGCTGTTTGTTAACAAGGCAACGATAGGAGAGCAGTATAACTCACTTAAGGTTTTGTCATCGCAACAGAGATCTGAGCTTCCTAACCTTTTATTGGCTGAGCAAAGAATATACATACGGTCTTTAGCCAACATGTCAAGCAATTAGATTTTACTGAAATATCGAATCGCTTCTAAACGTGCAGAAATTTAATTAGTGCAACCATCACATTTGTTGACGAGTATGAACAGGAATTGATTCGTTCTGAACATGCATAAAACGATGGCGAGGCTGTTACTCCGAATTTGTCATCCTCCCACCTAGTCTATGTCATGTGCTGAAGAAGCTGACTCAAAGTTATCCTTCTTGAATACAATTTAAAGAAAGAGTATTTAGGAGAAATGTTATCTAGTGAGTGTAAACAGAATCTTTTGTTAAATATTTTGTAAACAATCACCTACCGTTGAGTTCTAGATTTATTAAAATATATGTTAAATCAAATTTTGGAATCAATTATTTGCATTTATCACAACCATTGATGGGGCGTTTCCTTTCAGATCTCCTTCATTTTGAATTTTTTCCTTCATTGATTTGATAAATATTAGCTCTCATAAAACGTTTTTATGACAACTTGCTCTGAAAATGCCGACTTTCTCAAATTTATCACATTTCACTGCACTTTTGGTATTCAACACAGAGGAAGAATGATCATGTATCATTTGTTAAAACTCTATAGATTTGCCAACAAACAGTTTTGTAGTGGTGTTCCACGTGACGGCATGCAGCCTCCACAAAATGGCCCCAACGTAAATATAGAGTCTAGAAATGTCCTCAACTTTCTTCCGGTAAAATTTTTCCCCGTCAAAACCTTCCTCCAATTTTTCAAACAATCATCAGTCAAACAATCAACTTGGGCAGGGCGTGGCTAGGGAGTGGCTACGGCATAAGGGGTGACAGACGCAATAAATCGAGAAAAAGTTTTGTCTTTGGGTCGATGGTAATTATCGCATAGGATAAAACTTTGCTAGAATACCAATCATATTAAAGCTCAAGAGTAATTTTTCCTTTTAAAATGACGAATAATTAAATCGATGGAAACATGATATTATTTACATTGAAAAATTTCAAAACCATGAAACACGAACAGCATTCTCTTTTCAGATGTGTTTTCTGGCAGTAAAAAGGGCGTGGCCTAGAAATTTTGCGTCTTTTCGTGCCACCATTCACCATTCAACTCTGCGACAGATTCAACGCGTGTTTCAAAAGCGCAACAAAGAAACAAGTGCAAAATAAGTTGTCTCAATCATCTTTTGAAATTCTATTTTACCAAACCTTCCTCCAAATTTCTATTGTTTCTCAAACCTTCCTCCGGTCAATGACCGTGCGACCGTAATGTTTTCTGGACTCTGCGTGAATAATTTTGATAGCAAAACACAGGCACCGCGGAAGAGGGGGGGGGGCTGGGGGGCTTTAGCTTCCCCACTTTTTGCAGAAAATGCCAAACATTAAGTAATAAACTACTAGTAAAGCCTCTTTTTATAAGGTTTTAGCCCTCCCCCCAATTTTTTAGACCCCCCACTTTACTCAACGCTACGCGGTGCTTGAAACACTACATGTCTGAAGCTTAACCAATATTCTTAAAACGCTGTAGCAAACTCAATTGTGCAATAGAAAAATGTATCTTCAAGCATTTATTTTAAACAGCAAAGTCAGGATACAGTTTTTCTTTTTGTTTGTTTTGTAGATTTCACGAACATGTAAAGTTTGCAAACTTTCCACTCTCATCATGGTCAAATCCCTTATAAAAATCCAGAACAAAGGAGTTTGAAGTATTTATAAAAATGACAGTAGATTGAAACAGCTTGTTTTGTATCACCCAATGTCCACAAGACCCTGAAAAGCATTTCGCTGTCATTTTGAAAGCAAATTATTGTGACTGTTTTTCCTATATATTTGTGGCGCATAAAATACTGATGAAGAAAAATTTGGACTTTGGATGTCCATTGTTTTTAAGCAGGCTTTGTCCAAATAAATAAAAAATGCACCAACCAGTTTCAAATATCATATAAACTAGACATCTTTGACACATCAATACCTTTCAATCTTCAAACTTTACACTAACAGCATTACTTGAATTTCTGCTTCTTGCATTTAGTTGATTTTATGTGATATGAGCCCAAAACTATGGCATCTTTGGGGTATGAAATTTCATTATTTATATTGATATCTGACAAATAATACCTCAAATTCTAATAACGGTGGAAAATGCAACTGAACTGCATTCTCTGTATTTAGAAGCATTCTAACTTATATCAGCTCAATGAACCCTTGTTACCCAAGTGTGTCATACCACCATCCTTTATTTGCTTTTACCCTAGAAATATCAGAAATCTTAAGGTTCAGGTTGACAAACTGTCAGATGAACCTCCTATATGTAAGGTCCCTGAAAACATCTGGGTAACCATCACAATAGCCATTAGATGTAAGATATTCAATAAAAAGTTATTATAATTCCCTACCATATTACATAAAATACCACTACTACTCCTTTTCTAGCAATCAGTCTGAACCATATAATTATTTAAGAAACTTGCTATATTAGTCAAGATACTGCACACCAAAGTTATCATATTATTGTTCCCTAATATGTTATTATCAAATGTTTGTTATGAGCATCATAACTTTGTTGGTAAACTGTAAAGATATGTTGCAGTGAGGACACCAGTTCCACCCAACATGAAATACCTGCAAAGACAAGTGAAAATTTGTCATGTAAGTAAACATAAAACATTTTCTGCTATGTAATACTGTGAAATGTGCCGAACAACAATGTTATAAAATTTATTCACCAATTTGGGCCTTTAATTCCTAAAATATTCTTGAATATAAGCACTATTTCAATCTTTGAAACTTTTATATTCTAGATTGAAGATCAGCAGCGTTTTTGGAACTGTTTTTTATTAAGAATGATACATAGCATGTGATCAAAATTGAATTGATTCCGTTTAAATGCAGACTTTCACCTTTTCCTTGCTGCCATAATAATATAATATAATATAATATAATATAATATAATATAATATAATATAATATAATATAATATAATATAATATAATATAATATAATATAATATAATATAATATGATACAATATAATATAATATAATATAATATAATATAATATAATATGATATGATATGATATGATATGATATGATATGATATGATATGATATGATATGATATGATATGATATAATATAATATAATATAATATATAAAATCACAATATATTTGCATGTCGAAAAAGATTTCAATATCAAGAGACACTAGCAACAAAATCAGACCAGAGTCCGAACAGTAAAATGAAAAATAATAATATCTGGTTACTAAACTAGCAAGTTGATAGCAAATGATACTTACAAGCTTGGTTCAAAGTCACCAATGAAATAATATGAAATTATTGATGATAAAACAATTGATATTGATGTTGCAAAACCCTTAAGAATGTTATCAGCATATTTGACGACAGCTGCTACAAGTAATCCTCCATATGCCTAAATTGGAATAAGAAATTAATCAGAATTATTAAATAATATGGTGTTAGTGTGTTAATAATACCTGAATTGATGCATTTTATTTGTAGCTTGTTCATTGAACATTGTGGGCATCTATTAAAGACCTGGCTGACTTTTAGTGGTGAGGCAAAGATAGAACAAATATTAAGATAAGTATGGCTGGCTTTGTATTAGCATTCATAACTGTCAAGAATTGGTTGCTTGATTAAGAGTTTCTAATAATTGACCAAGTGTAGCATTAATACATTCATATCATAATAGGTAAATAACAGGTAAAACTATATGGAAATCACAGTATTGCACAAACCTGTAGGAGAATAACAAACCAAGTTGAAATAGTATAACCTTGGAAAAACCCATGTTCTTTAACTTTTGAGAAATCATTTATCAGAACACCAAGAATTCCAAATAATATTCCATAACATGCTGCAAAAAATATTTTCTAATTAACAAACAGATAAATTTCAGGAGCTTGTGCATCCTAGGAAACTGTATCATTGAAAAACCAAAAAAGAAAGGTAGCTGCAAACATTCAGACAGGGTCTAACAGTCTGACATAAACAGATACAGGTGTCTATTCAGTCAGTGCAACTCATCACAATTTTTTTAAATTGTTATTCAAACTTTTATGACAAATCAGTCAACAACATATTAAAGAAAACATGGTAATAATTTTATAAATCTACTACAAAACACAATATTATTTAACAGAACTATTTTGTGCAATGTTTTGAACACAAGCAATGCTTTAACAAGCTTAATTAAAATCAAAGAAAGATTTTGGGTAGTAGAGGAAAGGAAATCAAAGTCATCATCAACTGTCAAGGGTCAGTAAAGTCATCATTACCCAATAAGATAAAACACAAACAAAATCTGTAAGTATCAATATTTTGAAGTGCTAAAGCTTTTCTTTCACATCTTTAACTTTTGGAGATATTGATTATAGAAGTACTTTGTATGATACTGAGTAAGTTCAAACTCATCCTCTATCAAACAACAGATATGAGAGTTCAGTATGATATTCATTTCTCAGTTATTAGAAATGTCCAAAAAAACACTCTTTACCCACCAAGCAAAATGTTTCTCATCCATAATGAAACTGTGCTGCCTTTTAGCAGCTTCTCAAAATAAACGCCTGCAAATCCACTAGAAAAACATGCAGTTAAAACAGCTATCAATCCCATTAATTGAGTGGACATGCTTCTCTCCTTCTTTGAAGCTTCATTTTTGCTGCCACTGGGCATCTGCAAGTCAGAATAGTGTTTTCAAAACATTGAACTGCTAAACGTTTTACTGTGCAGTTGTGCTATTCTTCTGCCTCCAAATATAAATTAAATGTGAAGGAGATAATTGCCAAATATTTATCGCATACGGGAAGCAATGTTCTTGTCAGATGCACTGTTAATGTACCAAAAGATTTTGAATGAGAGAGAGAATGCCACTCCAGAGCACATTAACATTGGAACAGGCCAAGTATTTTAGAAAGAATGAAAGTTTGATTGAATTTCCTATAAGCTTTCACATTTTTAAATTTAAGAATGTAGTTTCATAAGATCCCAACCCTGTTGCGAAATCCAACCCCTAAGCCACATCACTCACCAACACACACCTCTTTTTAGCTTCTGGTAACATATTTGAAATTATCAATTTTGGTATTAGGGGGAAAGCACTACAGTCCCTTAATTGGAAATAGTTTTTCATTTCATTTCATATTTTGATCAGCCCACAGAGTCAAATATTTGTCCATCACATCTGTCAATTTTTTGCCGTTTTATCTATTTGGAAAAAACTGGTAATTTTTTTTGTTTCTAAATTGCAAGTTAATAAAATAATGCATATATCAGTTAGAAAAACCATTACAACTTTTACACACCTGCACAAGAGCTACACCAAGCATTAGAATGACCAATGATATCCATTTGAGACGAGTCAAGTTTCTACCTAACATTACAACTGAGAACATTGCAGTTGTTAATATTTTGAGCTGATATGTGACCTGTAACAAAGTAAATCATGAAATTGGGCATTTGTTCAGAGGCCTATTGAAAATAAAATGCGAAAAAAGAATAAAATATTGGCAATAACACTTAGCAAATCAGAGACAACTTTTTTAATTGCGGTAACCAACCATAACCATGGTACACAATAAATATAGATATTAAAAGAATTTGTGGTATGTTGGTAATCAAGGAGCATACAGGCGGAAGAAAAAATTCGACGAATTCGCAATCTACTCCCGACGTTTACCTGATAGGTTGCTGCATCTAAACATGATAAAGCCAAAAACAGGAGATTGTTTTGAACTGTGTACAAGATCGCTGGAACCGTCAACTTTACACTATCACTCCACTTGTCAAAAATCTGGTCTTTAAGTTCTCTTGATAACCGGTTTACATCATTCTGAGCATGGCGAAAGAGAACTGCAAGGCATGTTATCATCTTTATTGCCTCCGATAAAACAACTGCTGTGGAAGAAAGATACATATGTCCACTGCTCGACGCATGTTTCCTGGAGTACCGTAGTGTTAGCACCATTGTCGATGTCTGAATCACCAAAACAAACAGGCAAAGGTACTTGAGGGGAATAGTGATGCTACGTGTCACTAGAACAAAATAAACAAATTTTGTTGAGAAGAGCATTAAAATCTAATTTAACAAAAATGCAATGAATTTCCAAAGTTGTGAGATTGGGTTATTTGCCCCTGAGATGAAACGGGACTATTCAACAAACAGGGAGACGCGCTCATTGCAGTGGTAATGAATAAGAATAAAAACTTACCCCTGAAAGAGGGCACAGCTCCTTTATCGTCTCCTATAGTTGTCATGTCCTTGGTTAGAACTGTCAATCCCTGTTCGTCAGTTTAAGGGATCTTGTTCTGTATCTCACTTTCCACAGCCAACAACACTCTACCTGGAAACTGAATTGATTTTCCCAATGCAATTCAATCCACAACAAATGTTGTGTTTGCGGCCAGAATTCTATGGAGTCATGTACTGGACATAATGGGTACCTTTGTTTCGTCGAGGCGATTGTCTGATCGTCGAGGCGGGTTTCTCTTCGTCGAGCCGGGTTTCACTTCGTCGAGCCGGTCCTGTATCGTGAAAGATGTCGTTTCGTTGAGGCGGGTTGCTCTTCGTCGAGGCAGGATTGATTAATCGTGACAGGTCTCGCTTCGTCAAGGCACATGTCACTTCGTCGAGGCATTGAATTGAATTGATCACTTTCATGTAGTCGAGTCGTGTTCCAGGGGGTAGTGGTTTATAGCAAGGAGCGAAAAGAGGCGGGGAGAGGAGGAGAAGTGTCTTGAAATTATTTTTGATGAGCAGCTTGATGCCTATCTTGCAAGAAACGTCGTGTATTTTGATGACAGATACTTCCTATTGTAAGCCGGGACACAGATTACATACTGACTGATAAATATTTGGTCCTCAATTTGCTTTTATCAAGTTGGTTACAATTTCCGTTAGGTAGTTTCGTTTTTATTAAAAGTACCTAGTAGTCGGCCTAAGTAAGCTGTAAAATAGCCATATTCGTTTTTAGTAAGCTGTAAATAAAGAAATAATTACGAGATGGTGATACACCCTTTTTTAATGAGAATGTTATAAAATATTTCCAGCTTCAATATTCTTATGATATTTTTGTTTTGACCCTGAATATATTCTGTCGGTATTCTTATTTTTTAAATCTGAATATAAACGCTTTTTCAAAACGCTCACTGGGGCCCCCCTCACTCTATAAAAAACCACGCTTTTTGAAAAACGAGATATAGATAGGTCAGTTCTACGATTCAATGCTATGAAAATCTCAAAACAGGCAAATGCTGAAAAATTAGGCATAAATATGCTGAGACTGAGCAATATTCTTAGAATATTCCTATAAATTGGATGATTCTGAGTTTGAATATTTTTACGAACAATGTTCTTGAAAAAGAAAGTGTTGTGGAGGGTGAGTCAGTGGCATAACACAGTTTAGGGCCGCCGATTCTAAAACGAGGAACAAGCTGAACAACCCAGTAACAAGCGGATCAACTCTCAATTTCACCTCATTCTTGTAAACTTTTTATAAATTGCGTCAACTGAAGCTTCTTTTTCTCAAGCTCCAAACTCAAATTCATTTAATATTCAGCAACCATTTTACAAAATTAGAAGTCAATAAAGTGTCGATTAAGATAATTAACAATTTTAACAGCAATTAACATGTTAACAAAAAAGTTGCCTAGGATGTTGGGAGGAACCGAAACGGTGTTCGAGCCCAAGCCCTAAATTTCAGTGAATACAGTAACATGATTATAGTAAAAGTGAAAATGATTTATAATGACAATGTTCTAGGTATTAAACATTACAACTTGTAATACAAGATGATATGAATTCGAGTTTTACATTTCAAACAGTAACAGAAAAGGGCCGGCGAAACGTATTTGAAAGTGGAGGGGCCAAAAAAATCAAGGTTATGAAAGGTTTTAGGAAAGGCCACCATGGTTGGCGGCAAGAAAAAATTTAGAAATATGATATTTAAGGTATGGCCAGAAACAGTATCTAAAAATGGATTATGACTGAAGGAAAATCCGAGGAAATATTTTCAAGCTTTCTTTTATCAATGTGTCGCATAATTTCGACTATTGTAATGTTGACATGTAACAGGAAAGTTTTTGCAAATTTTTGGAGTAACCTTTTAATTGTAGCTCGTAATCAAGCTTTTTAGATCTAAAAAGGGCCCAAAAAGGGGCCACGATTAAATGAAGGAGAAAAAAAGGAATCAAGCTTTAACAAAACCATCAACATTGAAATATCAAAAGAATCTATGTCAACTCAAAATTAAAGATTATGCAACAAAAATTCTTCATTTCTCGTATTCTCAAAAATTTTCTTTCCAGCAGTTTCTTTCCTTCTACAGTTTTTGAGAAATTTCCTGCCAACAAATAGACCTTAGGAGCGAAGTTTAGGCTACCACTGGGACAATGACCGACTTTTTCTACCAAATTCCCATTTTCAATTTTCTTTTTGTCCTCTTTGGTAAATACATAGTTACCAAGCTTAATCTAAGGTCATTTTAAAAATATTACCAAGTATACTTCAGGCACCGTGGAGCGCTGAGAAAAGTGGGGGTCTAAAAAGTGTGGGGTAAAAACAGTATAAAAAGAGGCTTTACTGGTAGTTTGTTACTTAAAATTTGGCATTTTTTGCAAGAAGCTAAAGCCCCCCCCCCAGCCCCCTGCTTCGCGGTGCCTGCACCTACTTACAGAATGGTATACTAGATTTCTTTCCACTTTACCTCAGAAAAAATTATTCTACTCAGCAGAAAGGTGAAGGGGCCATGGCCCCCGGCCCCCCTGTTTCACCGGCCCTGCAGAACAATTATATAATGATAAAGATAAAAATTACGACAAAATAAAATGAGGAATGGGGTGTAAAATAAAGAGAAAAGAAAGAAAAATGGGGAAGGGGGACTCTTTAGATTAGTAATGAAGAAATCGAATATAGATTTTTTAGGTTCACATTTCATTATATATTTGTAAAAGCCAGTTGCGAAGCTATTTCTGAAATGATATCTTGCTTGACTTAGTACGAAGTTCCAATGAAATCTCGTTCCATATTTTGATTCCATAAAATATAATGTTAAGCCAATACGTTTGCACTACTTTTTTGACAAATTAAGAACAATCCAGGCCTAAAAGTTGGGAAAAAATTAAAGAAAGCCTGTCTAAATTTGAATTTACTTGTTCTTTAAAAAAGAGTGTGATTGGGATATTTGTGAAAAAATTATTCGAAAGCTCCTGGGACTCTTTAGAAAATCTTGAGCTGGGCCCCTTTGAACAAACTTCATGCTTCTTCGAAATATTCTTTCGTGTTTAGAAGGACGTAAACGCCACTTCCCCATGGCTTCCAGCTGCTCAGATGGGCATCCAGTTGCTTAGCAAAAACAGTTTCAAGACACTTCTCCTCCTCTCCCCGCCTCTTTCCGCTCCTTGCTATAAACCACTACCCCCTGGAACACGACTCGACTACATGAAAGTGATCAATTCAATTCAATGCCTCGACGAAGTGACATTTGCCTTGACGAAGCGAGACCTGTCACGATTAATCAATCCTGCCTCGACGAAGAGCAACCCGCCTCAACGAAACGACATCTTTCACGATACAGGACCGGCTCGACGAAGAGAAACCCGCCTCGACGATCAGACAATCGCCTCGACGAAACAAACGTACCCATTATGTCCAGTACATGACTCCATAGAATTCAAAGGCTCGTGGCCGTAAGCTTCTCCCCATGAATCTCGACCCGCGCGAGGTCAATGACAAATCAGGTTCTCTTCACTGCCAAATCTCTATTTCCCACGGGTTAAAAGCTGCTTTTAAATGGGCATCGGAACTGGGGTTACCAAGGATATGTGCCTTGAAATTTAGGGATAATGTCGCTTTTTTAGCACTATTATGTTCACAGCATTTTGATCTTCGAGTCGTCCTTTTTAATCGCCCCTTGTCCCTTTCCAGTCGATTTTTAAAATGACAACGCTTGTGAATGGATCCCTGATTTGAGTATACAATTCTTTATAGTTTTAAAGTATCATATGGATGCATATTGTTGTCTATTGAATAATTTTTTTCTTAATCTTTCATTCGTTTCTGAAATTAGAAAGCTGAACGTATTACACTCTCTCTCGTCAAAAATTTCCTTGTCTCTTTGACTTCTTCTTACATCATGGCCCTCAAGATTTTGCCAAAACAATAATAAATTGGTGGGGGCGGCGAAGATTTTATCTTTGTTTGATGATTCTGCTGCTTGAGGAAAGATTGGGAAGAAACGAAGCTTATATATTTTTACATATATATTTTACAACCTAGTATGAGCCAGGAGCTGAGCTTCTGTCAGTGCTGCCTGGCCCTGCTGTCTATAAATAGAGCCATAAAGCTCAACGAAGCCAGTTTTATCGACAGATTTGATAAGGCAATGGCCAGGGCCGTCGAGAGCTAGGACAGGCCCCTGGACAACTAAAAGAAACGGGCCCCTTTTAAACTTTTTTAATTTTCAAACAAGATATTTTTGATCATTTCAAGTAGATTATCAAAAACGGAAAAATTTGCCATTGACTAAGCTGAGAAGTTCTAAAATGTCTTACACACTAAAATACATAACTTTGAGTCTTCGCTTTAATATCATTACAAAATATAACAGAATAAAACAGGTTCAATTTTTTACGGGCCCCCAAAAAGGCCTGGGCCCCGGGGCAGTTGCCTCGGCTATCCCCCCCTCCCCCCTCCCCCCCCCTCTTGGTAGTACTGGCAATGGCAAACAAGTATAAGTTGGTCAAATTTTCGCTAGTTATTAATCTGTGTTTCATACAATGTTCTGTTATATTTTGAATGTTGTGTCTTGTTGTTATCTGCAGTGTACAACAAGTAATCTATCTACTTCGTGTCAATAGAAAGCTGGCTTCAAAAGAATGGCATTATTGGGTATCTAAAGGCCTTTCACGGTTTACGATCACTGAGGCTCTGGTACTTGGTACCTAGGGTAGTAGGTTCCTAACCGGCTAGCCTGCCCTTGTTTTCCCAGGACCCTCAGATTTCTGGTAGCGCAAATGGACAACGTTTTTGAATTGAACTATAGGCTATCAACCCTTAGCTGCAATTGCTAATAAAAATTTATCTTATTTCAAAAAAGAGACACTGTGGTACGTAACATAACTTGATGCTGCTTTGCTTTAGCCCCCCACTTTTTGCAAGCAGTGCCAAATATTAAGTATCAAACTACCAGAAAAGCCTCTTTTTATACGGTGTTAGCACCCCTCGCCCCCACTTTTTTTAGACCCCCCCCCCACTTTTCTCAACGCTCCGCGGTGCCTTCCTTCTTGGGAATTTTTACAGTACCTGCCTTTCAACTTCGTCGGAAAAACTCTGTCAATTGCTCCGATACATTCATCTTCTTACATGGATAATATAACCTACCAACAGAGAGGGAATCTGTAGAAAATGGCAAAAATCAACCAATTCAAGTAGAATTATTCGTCCATATTTCAACAACCAGGGACGGCAGAGTAAATAACAGATCGAGGAGTGACCAACCAAATAATTATTTTCGGGGGGGGGGGGGGTTGAGGAGCTAAACAAGCGAGGTACAGTGTTGAAACAAGCTGCAACCACGCGCAAGGATGTTTTTGTACGGATTTAGGTACGTTTTGAAATTTATTGCGGGCTAAGCCCCTCAGCCCCACGCACATGCGGTCCCTGTTTCAAAACACATTGAACAAAAGGGTTTGGTTTCATAAGGGTAAATGAAAATTCTTTAAACCTATTATTATTTTCATTTGAATGGATAGACCTTGTTACAGATTAAAAAGCTACATAATGGTTAAATTAAGACAAAAAAGGAAAATAACTTACAACTAAAGAAGAAACGGAGACGGACAAAGCTAGTTTCCAGACCTCTATCCCTCACTTATGGAAAGTGGTTCAAGGCGGGATTTTGGAGATTTTAGCTGCTGCATTTCACAGAAATGTCTGGAAAGCTTAAAGTTTCTGATGGCGACTGGGTGTGTGGAAACGGAGAGTAAGTTTGCTTTGAGGTTTTCTTCCATATTCTCCTTATCCATTTTAGTAAACATGTTACCTCAGTTACATTTTAAAGTGACCGGGTAAATTGCCTAGGCCTTATAAGGCCCATCAACAGCAATCCAATAGACAAAGACAATGAGGACAGAACGGACTTTATTAAGTGTCCTGCTCGCACGATTTGAGAGAAAATAATTTATATTGTAAAAAAATCTTTTGGGAGCTCGGGAGATGGTTTCTGATACATACGTTTATGTAGTTTTTTAATAGAAACGCGGGGAATGGGATGCAATTTGGTAAAAAGAACTATAAATAAACTAGAGGCTGGGCATGGGCAAATAGTGAAACTCAAAGCCACAAAGTTAGAGAAAATGTTGGAATTATTATAAACATTAATTATTATCCTTCAAGTATATCAATCTAAAACTTAAAGTTGGAAATTTTTGGAAAGAATTCAGTATGCAACAGTTTGAGTTTATATAGTATTTAACCTGAAGTATATCATGAATTGAAGGGAGTATAGGGGCAAGGGATAAATTTGCTGCCTCTGATTTGGCTTTGTCCTGCTCACAAGTGTGAAAAGGAAACTTTCCAACCTCTTAAGTATCTGTGAGATGCCATGCTCTGCTTTTCTTCTTTTTTTAGGTGTGGCAATTTGAACTTTGCAAGAAGATCAGAATGCAACAAGTGTGGAGCAGGTAATTAAGTCATTTCTCTTCAAAGTATATATACACTCATTTTTTTTATAAGAAACTGGCTATAAGAAACAAGTATTGGACAGTCAGAAAAAATTAAGAAGCTTCAGTACTCGAAGCAAAAAATTGAGAAACTATTAAATCAAGATAAAACTGAGAACAAGGAAATTTTGTGAAATCAAAGAACATGATTCCCACAATGGCTTAGAAATTAAGACACAAGGGATAAAAATGTACTGCCCACATCTAAAAACAGTGTCGGAATGGAAGCAAATCTCTTGGCGTGAAAAAAAAGTCACAAACATTTCATAACATCATTCATGACATCATTAGTAAGAAACTCTTAAGAAACTGCGAATATTGAAATTTCCAGAACATTAAGAAACTGGAGTACTCAACATCGACCTTTGTTTCTTATAAAAAAATGAGTGTATATATTTACAGTCCTGGTAATATTAGGTGTGCGATCGCGTGCTATGCCTCCACAGGCACCTAAAACTCTCGAGGCATGCTTTCCATTGCACGCGCAGTTCCAAGTTTTGAATTACTATCCTTTTCTCTTTTGTTTCTTTTAATTTCTTGCTTAATTTCTCTAAAGTAATTTTTTAATTTCTTTTGTGTGAGTTATATTTGTGTGAGTTGAATTACTCTGTTATTCCTTTACCCCGTTATGGTCTCCATTCTCTCTCTACAATCTTTTTGTATTTTGTTGAACACATTACCCCGGGCCACTCTTTTTTGGTCAAAACGGTAACATAGGTGTTTCCATTACTCCATATTTATTCATTCTCATATCCTTTGCTTGAGCTTTTTTTTAAACTGACCTTTTCCAATGCCTCTGTCTTCACAGTTCCCAATAAAACGATGTGTATTCAAATTATTCGTTTTTGGATGACTCTACTTTGAACAGTATTTTTGAATAACTTTAATTTGGAATTAAATGACCTTTTGGTTTTACAAAAACCTATTATACGCTTTTTCAAACAGTGATACACAACACACCTTCTAATACAGAGATGACATCAGGCCTTCATGAAAATCGTAAGGTTGCCAGTTTATGGTCTGCATCTCATCACATGCCTTGGCGTGTGTTTACCAGCACGCCACCAAATTTCATATTTCCAGGACTGTATTTATATTTTTGCAATTATAACAGGATTTCTAATAATTGGTGTATAGTGGGAAACTCTGAGAAACAATAAAGAATTTATATAACCTTTGTTTTTGTCTCAATAAATGTATATATATTATACTTATCAGATATTACCCAAGATTTAAATCACAGGCTAATATGGAAAAATATATATAATCAAGTTTTAGATTCCATTTAAACCGTATAAGCCCCCAAAATCATTCTCATTAATCATTTTATAGTTGAATCCTCCCAGCCAATGTGATTACATATGCTCACTAAGTCCAAATATAAACACTTCCAAATAGTTTCAAACCTTTTTCACCTATTTCCAAATTACCACTATATCTAACCTTAACAGAACCAATATATATTGCTGGAATCTCTATGACTATTAGAATTTTGACATTCAATAAAGGTTACACATGTATTTATACATAATTGAAATAATTTTTTAAACTTTCTGTTGGATATGTTGTTTGATAATTTTTGCTCAATAAATGGGTAGATGTTTATATGCAGAATTTTATAAGAGATGTTAATACAGCTTGAATTACATTTCAGCAAAAAGCAATGCCTCCCAAGTTATTAAGCAGTCTGGTTCTGAAATAGGAAAGAATTTTGCCTCAAAAAGTAAAGGACTGTTCAGTGCTGAGGACTGGCAGTGCAGCAAGTATGATTTCCTTTTGCTTGGGATTTGTTATTTTGTTTCAATGATGGTAAACTGTAAATAAACGAAACCTTTGATTGGTATGTTAATGTTAAAAATGTTCACCGTATGAAACACTGATACTGAATACAGTCTGTCCAACAGGACTGCAGCTAGACTTTCTAATGCAATTTTTGTTGGTGCACTCTATTTACATGTGGACTATTGGACTAAAGCTTGCTTTCTGTGCCAAAAACCTCATTGGTGCTCTTGTTAATGATTTTCTGTTTTTACTTTCTTTCAAGATGTAGCAACATCAACTGGGCTAGGCGAATGACATGCAACCTTTGCAATGCGCCAAAGCTGAAAACTCAAGAAAGCAGAACAGGTTTGCATCCTACTTGATAATGTTTTGTCCTTTTATCTGTTGAGACAACTTCAATTTCACACAAGCTTAGGCCCAATCTGCACAAATACAGATCTTTATGAATCCGCAAATTTTTCTTTGTGGATTGGGCTTCCATCCACAAGTTTTCAAAAAATTTGTTATCACCAGGCTTGGTCATTTGAGGAGAACCATAGCTCCTGCTCACCTCCTAGCTCTCCTCAGATGCTGGATAGGAGCTACAGGTTGTTCTCCTAAATTGCTTTAAAGAGCAAATTGCTCTCCTTGAAATCAATTTTCCCTTGTTTCTATTCTTATTAACCTATAAATTGCTCCCCTGGAATTAACCTTCAAATAGCTCTCCTGGAAATTACTAAAAATGCTGTTTACTGCTCCCCGGCTAAACATCTTATTGCCAGGCCTGCTATTTGCAGAGTGGAAATTTTTGAATGTGCTTTGAATCTGATAACATGGATGCTTCAATCTGGAAATTTTCTAATATGATGGTGCATGCTCTGCAGGCCTTCCTGGAAAAAGATGGAGTATTGAAAAGCTTTTTCAACCCACTAACAACTGCCAAGCGGGAAGTGTGTCCACCATAAATTCTAATCTTTGGGCTTGCTTGCCTAAGGCTTGACAAGGGTTATCCCAGTCAAAGATACCCTAATTCAATTTAAAACACACCTTGATAAGTTTCCAATTTTTTTATTCAAACACTTTTCTAAAGAAATGATTAATAACATGACGTTATCAACTACTGGACACATCTTTCTAACACACACTACTTTCAATATTACCTCTGGCTTACCTTGCTTTAGTTAAAACCACATATTTTTTTGTTAAAATTGTGGGAGAACTGATGAAATGAGTTGAGAAATGAGGTTTTATCGCTTTATATACTATGCAACTGAGCTTTTTTAGAAATCAGGCAAAACATCAAAAGCACTCCATCACACTCCTACCACAGTCTAGGAGTGCAAAATGCCACACTTGTGCCAATTTACTCCCAGGATGGCCTGCTCTGAAAGAAATATTCACAAAGGAGCTGTGAAAACAACAGTGAATCTGGATAACTGAATTCTATTTGAACACACCATGTGTAGACATGAAAATTTTTTAATCTGCCAAGAAAAATTAAAGAATTCAAAAACATCTACATACATGTGGACGGGGCCTTACACAGAAATGGAGCAAGCGAGTTTCAACGATTGGTTTCTAATTTGTCCATGCCTAAATGATATATATAGAATTCTAAATGTCTTGTAGTTTACTAGGGATGCACTTATGTTTCTTGGGTTGCTTTTTGTATTGTTTTTTCCTTTCTGTTCTATGCAGGTATAGGTGGAGGCTTTATGGAGCGTGACAATGTGGAATACATAGAAAGAGAAGAGTCTGATGATGAATATGATGAGGTGTGGAAATAACATTTTTAACTTTAAGGCATATACTTTCATTTCGTTTTCTGTCATTTTCAACACAAATGCTTTTGAAGATTTATATTGTAGATCTGACGAGGTTTTGTCAGTTCTAAATATAAATGATTTTTAATGGACTCTTGGTTGGGTAAAAAACACAAGGAATTTTCCAACCATAGGCTAGTCAAGATAGACCAATTATTACCCAGAAATGGGCAAAGGTACCGTTTATGCAGTAGCTAGTCTTGCAAAAACCAACTACAAAGAAGCTAAGCAATGGATGATGTTAAGCGCACTTTGCTGTAATCTACTAACCTTCCCTTTTTATGGAGGCTTGCTATAATTTAGGTCATATTATGGTGTCTACCCCCTTCCAATTGGGTTTCTCCACAGCTCCTTTACTTTTTGTATCCTTGTTTAGTGAGGATCTCTCAGTTTATATTTACACAGCTAGGAACACAAGCCTGAAGTCTATCCAATCTTTCAAAATATTGTTTAAATTAATGACTTCCTTTTTATCAATAAGTGCAAAAAAACTGGTCTTGCTAACATAAATCTACACTGCGTAGATCAGCATACAATAATTATGCGACACCAATTTAATTCACTTTCTTGGTGAACCAGCATATGAGTGACAGTGCAAAAATCTGTAATCATTTTGGCCAATAGCTGTGCCACAGACCATCACACTGGCGAAGTTATCTGCAAACTTGTCCACAGTATTCTTGTGTAGGATGAAAGATGATTCACCGCCGTCTAGAAGAGATCATCTTGGAACCCTGCTAGCAACAGACTGCTCAGGGGTTTTGGCATTCCATTTACAAGCTGTTTGGTTGGCATCTGAATATCATTGGTTTTTTTGCTGCTGGTACCACAAGTGACGTCATAGTTAATTTCACTGTCTTTTCTCATTGGCACACATCACCTTTTTTTATCGTGAAACATTTTGTTTCTTATCAGTTTGGGCGTAGAAAAAGGAAGTTTCGTGGACAAGTTCCGGCACCTCAGCAGAAGGTGGGTAGATAATGTTGATGTTTTTGTAATCGAGTTGTAGAACCTTATTGTCTTAGTGGTTGCTCCTATCCTTGCTCCTCATTCTCCATTTTTTCACCAAAACCATAACGATTAATAAGTGTTATCTAAATCTGAATTGCTCGACCCTTTTACCGCTCGTAATATGATTTATTTCCATTTTTGTCCCTGGGCGAGAGATCGCAATTTTCCAACTAGTACTCAGGCTCAAGAGGAGGCTTCCATCCAGATTTCACTTGCTTTAGATGATAGCCTTTTGTCTAATATGTCGATTAATTGTTCCCTGAGTCGTAGACTTTTTGTTCTAAGCAGTTACCTTTCCTCCTTTGTGTGAACAGGACGTTGGAGGTGACTCTAAAGACAACGAGGTTAAGGTGAAAGAGGAAGAGGAAGATGATGATGATGATGATGATGAAGATTTCGATGCCTCCAAATACGACCTCAGTGCCTCTGACGTAAGTTAACCTAAGGCGTATTGACAAAATTGAAACTTGAGGACTAAGGTTCTCTATTTGCAGTATTTTACTTGGTTTTAATTGCTGAGTTACTTAATTGTGTCGGCCTTTGACTATTGTTTTTATCTTTTGTTTTTTTTTCAGGATGACGACGGAGATTCTAAAGACACGAGGTAAGTCAGCTGCATTCCTGAAATTGTGT
Organism: Rhopilema esculentum; assembly: GCF_057945365.1. Taxonomy (NCBI): domain Eukaryota; kingdom Metazoa; phylum Cnidaria; class Scyphozoa; order Rhizostomeae; family Rhizostomatidae; genus Rhopilema; species Rhopilema esculentum. Next base: position 3,377,417 of record NC_142822.1, read on the forward strand.
CACCTTCTTCGCAGTATTTACCGCCATAAATGTCCAGCCGACAGTATCTCCCACAACACAAGCCCCAATTCAGGATTAGATCTTCCACACGCCTTGTTCTGTACATCTCTCAGTCTTCCTTTCGTCCTTCAATGACCTTCAATGTTGGCTTCAAAATTGTTGATACAACCCCGTTGATGTTGGAATCTGTATGCCTTAACAATTACAGCATTCGACATCTCCATTAATCTCATTGTTATAGTTTTTCCCCACTTTAAATAACCCTCTGCTGAATAAGCACCCAATGGAAAACATTTCCTGCATAATAGCAACCATGGGGCTATTCAATGATTAGTCTTCTATTTATGCTTTGGAGGGCAATTAATAGTTATGCGAGTAAGATGTGCTCTTTAATGATCTTTAGCTTTAGTTTGTTGCCAATGACATCATTATTTGCCATTTTCATTATTATTCAATTAACTTATAAGTTAGGAGAAATGTTTGTAGGTTCTTTATAGATCTTTATACAGTTACTCAGGTTGAATACCAGAAATAGAACATAAATGCAAGTTCGCGAGTTGGTAGTTTCGATACAGGTTCAAACGAAAACATCTTTTTGACGAAAAATTTATCTGTTTTTTCAAGTGTTGGGACACCTAATCTGTTTAACTCTGTAGAACTGCGGTTCTGTTACCAAGTCTGAACTTTAAATTTTAAAATCTTAGTTTTTTACCAGTTATCTATTTTTACAAGTTGGGTGTTATCAATTCAGGGGTAATCGAAATTAGTTAGTGATAATAAGAATGTATGAATTTTATTTTTTTTCAGCAAATCAGACGAGCGGAAAAGGTATGAAAAAATAAAAATTAATTTTTTACTTATTATTTTTATTTATTTAGCAGGCTAAAATTTGCAGCTTTATTGTTATTTAAATTATACATGTAAATAATGATAGGGGATTCACATTTAAGGAGGGCGAAGATTTGAGAGTGCTACTGAGTGAAGTAATATCTGGAAAGAAGGGGAACGCAAGTTAGTTTTCTGCGAAAAATTTATGAGACCACTAAGCGTTGCATGAACAAATAGCAAAGCTAGTATGAGAAACCCGACACCTGACGTCATGTTTCATACACACTTAAATAACCTTGTTTGGCTCAAGCCCCATCATGGAACATCTCCAGTTATCCATATTTTCTTCGCGTCTGTTAAAGGGGCACTGTGACAGCGCTTGGGTTATGGTTTGCTTCAATGCTGTTAATGAACGAAAGTATTATGTTGAGTTTGGAGGAGACAAGTAAGACAAGTGTTAAAGTAACTTTGTCGTCGTTAAAGTGATCAATTTGAAATTCGTTCTGCAGACGCCATTCATCCTCGAGCTCAAGCAGATCCTCTTCATCGTCATCCAGCTCGTCATCAAGATCAAGGTGCGTTGTGTAATTTACGTTTCACCTGAACAGCATACTAATTTTAGAATCTGTTGTATTTGCTATATAAATCTGCTTTCAGTTTGCCTTCTTCTTCACTTCTTCTTCACTTCTTCTTTTTCACTTCTTCTTTTCTTTTTTCTTCTCTTTACTACTCTTTTTTGCTTATAAATCTTCTTCAGCGTCAGTATCCTCATCATCACCATCATTTTTTCTTCCTCTTTCCTATTCTTCCTTCCTTTGCAGCTTCTACTTACCATTCTCTTATTCAAAATTTTCAGTATTCATTCTACCCTTTCCATTCTGAGGCTTTCAAACCAACATTTTCATTCCTTGTCCTCTGTTTTCTTCATTTTTTGTTTTCGCGTCTTTCTTTCTCTCTTGTCCCAATTTCTTTCCTTTAGATCTTTGCACTTAATCTTAGAATTTGCAAGAACTCTGAAACGTTGAAAAAAAACCTTATTAGATTTGAATTTTTTCTGAATGGCCTATACGAATCTGCAAGCAAAGCCCATGTATTTGTTTCTGCCTTAGGCTAAGATAAAGTCTATTCCATAACTTTAAACCGGCCTGGAAGTTTGGCGGAAACGCTCGTTTTCTTACTCTGGCATTTCCCCAAACTTAAAATGGCGATTACGATCAATAAATGCATTTTCGGTATTTTCAATGTTTTCTTTGTTTCATGGGTCTATTTTCTGAATTTTCTGATTTCGATCGCCCATGCAATAACTTTCTAATGTTCGATCAACTTCAAGGTATACAACACACCTACGGGCTTCACTACAATCATTAACTTATTTACAAATTTCAAAATAACCATAAGTTTTCATCGTTTCCGACATTAAAGCATCGTTTCTGCAACTCGAAATGACGGAACAAAACATCGTTCCGTCGTTTCTGCAACTTTTCAGTCAGGTTAAAGTCTGCTAGCTCTTTTCCCTAAATGCTGAAAATTTCCATGCCTGGGACATGGTGTTAAGTTCTTTGACAAAGCTGTAAACCTTTGATTACATATAGAATTATGGTTTCCATATTGAAGTTTGTATCCACATTTTTAGGAGCCGGTCCCGTTCAAGCTCGAGGTCGTCAAGGTCTCGCTCCCGATCTGGATCTAGATCGAGGTCACCAAAACGAAGCAGACGCTGAATGATTGAGTGAAGACATCACGTGGATGGTCGTGTAAGAATCAGGGGGCACAAGCCATTGAATTCCCAAGCATCGGGATATTTCAATATTCTGCTGTATCGTTCAGTTGAAAAGCATCTAGGTCTTTCGGTATTAGGTATTAGGTACGTTTGGCCATTGCTCCAGTCGGAATATAAGTATGTCAGTGACTGGAACAACAAAATACCTGGAATTTTATCCAATGGGGGTATTTAAAGAAGTCACGATCATTCAATTAGGTTTTTGTAAAAAGCAAACTTGTTTAACGAAAGCTTGATCGCTAGTTAACCAGCCCCCGTTTTAGACAATTTTCGAAAACAATATATCTTGTCAAAAATTTTTCAACCGTTTTCCTTTTCGCTGTAGAAAAATTCTTCTCTTCTCCATCTGCAACAAAAGGCGAAATAGTTTACCAAGATGCGGTCTCCTTTGAGAGATTATATTTTACATTTGAGCTTACATATGGAAGATCACTTATGCATATCCATTTTGCTGGCTGAGACTTTGTTTAACTGATTGTATACCTATACCCTTTAATTTTTTTTGTTGCCTAAAATTTATAGATACCTATTGAGAATTCCTGCAAGACATGTTTACTTCATTTTAAAGATTTATTGATTTATTTATTTATTTGTTCAAACTTAAAAACGGATACAATTTCTGTATACAATCCAGTGATTTAGATTTTGAAGGAAAAACAAATTTGATTCAATAATTGAATGCTGGAATTTTGTATAAACCAGAGTATTTCTAGAGAAAGAAATTTTCTTTTAAGTTAGGTATTATTCGTGTCATCAGCCAGATATTTGCTATATTTTTATTTTATCATAAGTGAGCTGCCTTAAAAAGTTTAGTCAAAAGGTCTCTCTAGTAAGATGTTTCTAGAACTAAGTTTAACAAGATTTCAAAAACTGTCTCTTCGGCATTGCATTATATGTTTTAGTGCTTTTTAGCTCTTTCTTTTATTTCATCTAGATTTTTGATTTTAATTGATTTTTTATTTTTTATTCGAGGATGCAAATTTCACTCATGATAGCAATTGCCCCTAATTAATACTGTTCAATTTAACTTCTAGACCGAGATGGATTCTTCCGTAATCTGTGTTCCTCCATGTCGACACAAGAAGAAGAAAAACTATATTTAGATGCTATATTGTCTTGCAAAAAACTGTTTACAAAAAATACTGTTAAAGCTATATTGACACATTATTTCAGTGTTCCACAGTGTTTCTTTTAACACAATGTGATTTCTTTGTTTCCCTTTTGATTATCCTTTGTTATGGCCGAATTTAAGAACTTTTAGCCTTTTTGGCCTGAAAATAGATTTGACCTGAACTTAAAATCTAAAATGTTTGGCTGTTTTTCAAAGCTTGACTGTTTTAAGTTGTATTCTTAGTTCAAATGTTTTCTATTCTTATCAAAATCGTCACTTGAACCTGTTTCAGAAAACACATTTTTTAAATTTTTGTCAATTTTTCAAAGCCTATAGCCTTACCTTTTTATCAAAATTTGACTCCTCAAAAAATCATTGTTTTTTCAAAAAGGCTTTATTCCCAGGAGTAAGTTTAATTTTTGTGTATTCTTATTATCATTTTTTTTCACAGCTCAAACTAAGTTGTTTTTAGAAGAAATTTCCCCAAGCATATAACCTTTCTTCTTTACTTAAAATTGGCCCGTTTAGAAAGACATCAGTTTTTCAAAATAAGATTGTATTCCAAAACTATATTCAAATCTTGTCGATTCTAATTAAAAAAATGTGACTTCATTCTGTTTTAAGAAGAATCATTTTTTAAAATTGCTGACAATATTTCCTAGCCTTCTTTGCCGAAAATTAGCTCGTCTAGAAAAATATCATTTTGTGAAAAAAAATAATTGTATTCCTGAGTTAAGGTCAGCTCTTGTCTATTCTTAAAAAAGAGCGCCACTTTAGTTTGTTATAGAGAAAATTGTTTTGACAATTTTTCTGGGCCAATTCCTTACCATTTTATCAAAATTTCACCCATCAAAAAAGCATAATTTTCTTTAAAAAAGCTTTTTTCCCGGAACTGTGTTCAATTTTTGAGTCTTCTTATCATCAAAGACTAAATTATATTGGTTTAAGAAGAATTTTTTTGACAATTTTAACAGTTTTTCCAAGCCTTACTTTTTTATCGAAGCTCAACCACTACAACAAGTCTTTACTTTTTCAAAAAACGACTTAGATACCCAAACCTAACTCAATTAAAGTTCTTTCTGATCATATCGGTTCTTTCTGATTATAAGTCTGATCATATTCCTTTCTTTTTAAAGAAACCAAACTGTTTCTAGGGTCAAAAAATTCGAAAAAAAATGACCATTTTTCTAAGCCTATAACCTTACTCTTTTATCAAAAATGAACCCCTGCAAAAAGTCCTTGATTTTTTAGAAAAAAACGACTTTAAATCCCCAACTTATTTCAGTTCTAGTTTTTTATGATCATATAGTAGCGAACCAAAGTATTTCTAGAAAAAAAAATTCCAAAAGAGTTGACAATTTTTCTAAGCCTATAACCTTACTTTTTTATCAAAAATGAACCCCTGCAAAAAGTCCTTAATTTTTTAGGAAAAAAACGACTTTAAATCCCAAACTTAATTCAGTTCTAGTTTTTTATGATCATATAGTAGCGAATCAAAGTATTTCTAGAATAAAAATTTTCGAAAAAATTCACCATTTTTCTAAGCCTATAACCTTACTCTTTTATCAAAAATGAACCTCTAAAAAAAGCCCTTCATTTTTTGGAAAAAATGACTTTAATACCCAACCTAATTCAGTTAGAGCTGTTTCTGATCATAAAATAGCAAACCAGACTGTTTCTGGAAAAAAGATTTGCGAAAAAACTCTACCATTTTTCTAAGCCTATAACCTTACTTTTTTATTAAAAATGAACCCCTGCAAAAAGTCCTTAATTTTTTAGGAAAAAAACGACTTTAAATCCCAAACTTAATTCAATTCTAGTTTTTTATGATCATATAGTAGCAAATCAAAGTATTTCTAGAAAAGAAAAATTCCAAAAAAGTTGACAATTTTTCTAAGCCTATAACCTTACTCTTTTATCAAAAATGAACCCCTGCAAAAAGTCCTTAATTTTTTCGGAAAAATACGACTTTAAACCCCAAACTTATTACAGTTCTAGTTTTTTATGATCATATAGTAGCGAACCAAAGTATTTCTAGAAAAGCAAATTCCAAAAATGTTGACAATTTTTCTAAGCCTATAACCTTACTTTTTTATCAAAAATGAACCCCTGCAAAAAGGTCTTAATTTTTTACAAAAAAAACGACTCTAAATCGCAAACTTAATTCAGTTCTAGTTTTTCATGATCATATAGTAGCGAATCAAAGTATTTTTAGAATAAAAATTTTCGAAAAAATTCACCATTTTTCTAAGCCTATAACCTTACTCTTTTATCAAAAATGAACTCCTCAAAAAAGCCCTTCATTTTTTGGAAATAACGACTTTGATACCCAAACCTAATTTAGTTAGAGCTGTTTCTGATCATAAAATAGCAAACCAGACTGTTTCTGGAAAAAAGATTTGCGAAAAAACTCTACCATTTTTCTAAGCCTATAACCTTACTCTTTTATCAAAAAAGGAACCCCTGTATAAAGTCCTTAATTTTTTGAAAAAAAAACGACTTTAAACCCCAAACTTATTACAGTTCTAGTTTTTTATGATCATATAGTAGCGAACCAAAGTATTTCTAGAAAAAAAAAATTCCAAAAATGTTGACAATTTTTCTAAGCCTATAACCTTACTTTTTTATCAAAAATGAACCCCTGCAAAAAGGCCTTAATTTTTTGAAAAAAAAACGACTTTAAACCCCAAACTTATTTCAGTTGTAGTTTTTTATGATCATATATTAGGGAACCAAAGTATTTCTAGAAAAGAAAAATTCCAAAAAAATTGACAATTTTTCTAAGCCTATAACCTTACTCTTTTATCAAAAAAGGAACCCCTGTATAAAGTCCTTAATTTTTTGAAAAAAAAAACGACTTTAAACCCCAAACTTATTTCAGTTGTAGTTTTTTATGATCATATAGTAGCGAACCAAAGTATTTCTAGAAAAGAAAAATTCCAAAAAAATTGACAATTTTTCTAAGCCTATAACCTTACTCTTTTATCAAAAAAGAAACCCCTGTATAAAGTCCTTAATTTTTTGAAAAAAAAACGACTTTAAACCCCAAACTTATTTCAGTTGTAGTTTTTTATGATCATATAGTAGCGAGCCAAAGTATTTCTAGAAAAGAAAAATTCCAAAAAAAGTGACAATTTTTCTAAGCCTATAACCTTACTCTTTTATCAAAAAAGGAACCCCTGTATAAAGTCCTTAATTTTTTGAAAAAAAAACGACTTTAAACCCCAAACTTATTTCAGTTGTAGTTTTTTATGATCATATAGTAGCGAACCAAAGTATTTCTAGAAAAGAAAAATTCCAAAAAAATTGACAATTTTTCTAAGCCTATAACCTTACTCTTTTATCAAAAAAGGAACCCCTGCAAAAAGTCCTTGATTTTTTAGAAAAAAACGACTTTAAATCCCCAACTTATTTCAGTTCTAGTTTTTTATGATCATATAGTAGCGAACCAAAGTATTTCTAGAAAAAAAAATTCCAAAAGAGTTGACAATTTTTCTAAGCCTATAACCTTACTTTTTTATCAAAAATGAACCCCTGCAAAAAGTCCTTAATTTTTTAGGAAAAAAACGACTTTAAATCCCAAACTTAATTCAGTTCTAGTTTTTTATGATCATATAGTAGCGAATCAAAGTATTTCTAGAATAAAAATTTTCGAAAAAATTCACCATTTTTCTAAGCCTATAACCTTACTCTTTTATCAAAAATGAACCTCTAAAAAAAGCCCTTCATTTTTTGGAAAAAATGACTTTAATACCCAACCTAATTCAGTTAGAGCTGTTTCTGATCATAAAATAGCAAACCAGACTGTTTCTGGAAAAAAGATTTGCGAAAAAACTCTACCATTTTTCTAAGCCTATAACCTTACTTTTTTATTAAAAATGAACCCCTGCAAAAAGTCCTTAATTTTTTAGGAAAAAAACGACTTTAAATCCCAAACTTAATTCAATTCTAGTTTTTTATGATCATATAGTAGCAAATCAAAGTATTTCTAGAAAAGAAAAATTCCAAAAAAGTTGACAATTTTTCTAAGCCTATAACCTTACTCTTTTATCAAAAATGAACCCCTGCAAAAAGTCCTTAATTTTTTCGGAAAAATACGACTTTAAACCCCAAACTTATTACAGTTCTAGTTTTTTATGATCATATAGTAGCGAACCAAAGTATTTCTAGAAAAGCAAATTCCAAAAATGTTGACAATTTTTCTAAGCCTATAACCTTACTTTTTTATCAAAAATGAACCCCTGCAAAAAGGTCTTAATTTTTTACAAAAAAAACGACTCTAAATCGCAAACTTAATTCAGTTCTAGTTTTTCATGATCATATAGTAGCGAATCAAAGTATTTTTAGAGTAAAAATTTTCGAAAAAATTCACCATTTTTCTAAGCCTATAACCTTACTCTTTTATCAAAAATGAACTCCTCAAAAAAGCCCTTCATTTTTTGGAAATAACGACTTTGATACCCAAACCTAATTTAGTTAGAGCTGTTTCTGATCATAAAATAGCAAACCAGACTGTTTCTGGAAAAAAGATTTGCGAAAAAACTCTACCATTTTTCTAAGCCTATAACCTTACTCTTTTATCAAAAAAGGAACCCCTGTATAAAGTCCTTAATTTTTTGAAAAAAAAACGACTTTAAACCCCAAACTTATTACAGTTCTAGTTTTTTATGATCATATAGTAGCGAACCAAAGTATTTCTAGAAAAAAAAAATTCCAAAAATGTTGACAATTTTTCTAAGCCTATAACCTTACTTTTTTATCAAAAATGAACCCCTGCAAAAAGGCCTTAATTTTTTGAAAAAAAAACGACTTTAAACCCCAAACTTATTTCAGTTGTAGTTTTTTATGATCATATATTAGGGAACCAAAGTATTTCTAGAAAAGAAAAATTCCAAAAAAATTGACAATTTTTCTAAGCCTATAACCTTACTCTTTTATCAAAAAAGGAACCCCTGTATAAAGTCCTTAATTTTTTGAAAAAAAAAACGACTTTAAACCCCAAACTTATTTCAGTTGTAGTTTTTTATGATCATATAGTAGCGAACCAAAGTATTTCTAGAAAAGAAAAATTCCAAAAAAATTGACAATTTTTCTAAGCCTATAACCTTACTCTTTTATCAAAAAAGAAACCCCTGTATAAAGTCCTTAATTTTTTGAAAAAAAAACGACTTTAAACCCCAAACTTATTTCAGTTGTAGTTTTTTATGATCATATAGTAGCGAGCCAAAGTATTTCTAGAAAAGAAAAATTCCAAAAAAAGTGACAATTTTTCTAAGCCTATAACCTTACTCTTTTATCAAAAAAGGAACCCCTGTATAAAGTCCTTAATTTTTTGAAAAAAAAACGACTTTAAACCCCAAACTTATTTCAGTTGTAGTTTTTTATGATCATATAGTAGCGAACCAAAGTATTTCTAGAAAAGAAAAATTCCAAAAAAATTGACAATTTTTCTAAGCCTATAACCTTACTCTTTTATCAAAAAAGGAACCCTTGTATAAAGTCCTCAATTTTTTGAAAAAAAAACGACTTTAAACCCCAAACTTATTTCAGTTGTAGTTTTTTATGATCATATAGTAGCGAACCAAAGTATTTCTAGAAAAGAAAAATTCCAAAAAAATTGACAATTTTTCTAAGCCTATAACCTTACTCTTTTATCAAAAAAGGAACTCCTGTATAGAGTCCTTAATTTTTTAGGAAAAAACGACTTTAAACCCCAAACTTATTACAGTTCTAGTTTTTTATAATCATATAGTAGCGAACCAAAGTATTTCTAGAAAAGAAAAATTCCAAAAAAATTGACAATTTTTCTAAGCCTATAACCTTACTCTTTTATCAAAAAAGAAACCCCTGTATAAAGTCCTTAATTTTTTGAAAAAAAAACGACTTTAAACCCCAAACTTATTTCAGTTGTAGTTTTTTATGATCATATAGTAGCGAACCAAAGTATTTCTAGAAAAGAAAAATTCCAAAAAAAGTGTAAATTTTTCTAAGCCTATAACCTTACTCTTTTATCAAAAAAGGAACCCCTGTATAAAGTCCTTAATTTTTTGAAAAAAAAACGACTTTAAACCCCAAACTTATTTCAGTTGTAGTTTTTTATGATCATATAGTAGCGAACCAAAGTATTTCTGGAAAAGAAAAATTCCAAAAAAATTGACAATTTTTCTAAGCCTATAACCTTACTCTTTTATCAAAAAAGGAACCCCTGTATAAAGTCCTAAATTTTTTGAAAAAAAAACGACTTTAAACCCCAAACTTATTTCAGTTGTAGTTTTTTATGATCATATAGTAGCGAACCAAAGTATTTCTAGAAAAGAAAAATTCCAAAAAAATTGACAATTTTTCTAAGCCTATAACCTTACTCTTTTATCAAAAAAGGAACCCCTGTATAAAGTCCTTAATTTTTTGAAAAAAAAACGACTTTAAACCCCAAACTTATTTCAGTTGTAGTTTTTTATGATCATATAGTAGCGAACCAAAGTATTTCTAGAAAAGAAAAATTCCAAAAAAATTGACAATTTTTCTAAGCCTATAACCTTACTCTTTTATCAAAAAAGGAACCCCTGTATAAAGTCCTAAATTTTTTGAAAAAAAAACGACTTTAAACCCCAAACTTATTTCAGTTGTAGTTTTTTATGATCATATAGTAGCGAACCAAAGTATTTCTAGAAAAGAAAAATTCCAAAAAAATTGACAATTTTTCTAAGCCTATAACCTTACTCTTTTATCAAAAAAGGAACCCCTGTATAAAGTCCTTAATTTTTTGAAAAAAAAACGACTTTAACCCCAAACTTATTTCAGTTGTAGTTTTTTATGATCATATAGTAGCGAACCAAAGTATTTCTAGAAAAGAAAAATTCCAAAAAAATTGACAATTTTTCTAAGCCTATAACCTTACTCTTTTATCAAAAAAGGAACCCCTGTATAAAGTCCTCAATTTTTTGAAAAAAAAACGACTTTAAACCCCAAACTTATTTCAGTTGTAGTTTTTTATGATCATATAGTAGCGAACCAAAGTATTTCTAGAAAAGAAAAATTCCAAAAAAATTGACAATTTTTCTAAGCCTATAACCTTACTCTTTTATCAAAAAAGGAACTCCTGTATAGAGTCCTTAATTTTTTAGGAAAAAACGACTTTAAACCCCAAACTTATTACAGTTCTAGTTTTTTATAATCATATAGTAGCGAACCAAAGTATTTCTAGATAAGAAAAATTCCAAAAAAGTTGACAATTTTTTTAAGCCTATAACCTTACTCTTTTATCAAAAAAGGAACCCCTGTATAAAGTCCTTAATTTTTTAGGAAAAAACGACTTTAAACCCCAAACTTATTTCAGTTCTAGTTTTTTATGATCATATAGTAGCGAATCAAAGTATTTCTAGAATAAAAATTTTCGAAAAAATTCTCGAAAAAATTCACCATTTTTCTAAGCCTACAACCTTACTCTTTTATCAAAAAAGGAACCCCTGCATAAAGTCCTCAATTTTTTTGGAAAAATCGACTTTAAACCCCAAACTTATTACAGTTCTAGTTATTTATGATCATATAGTAGCGAACCAAAGTATTTCTAGAAAAGAAAAATTCCAAAAAAGTTGACAATTTTTCTAAGCCTATAACCTTACTCTTTTATCAAAAAAGGAACCCCTGTATAAAGTCCTTAATTTTTTGAAAAAAACGACTTTAAATCCCAAACTTATTTCAGTTGTAGTTTTTTATGATCATATAGTAGCGAACCAAAGTATTTCTAGAATAAAAATTTTCGAAAAAATTCACCATTTTTCTAAGCCTATAACCTTACTCTTTTATCAAAAATGAACCCCTCAAAAAAGCCCTTCATTTTTTGGAAAAAACGACTTTAATACCCAAACCTAATTCAGTTCGAGCTGTTTCTGATCATAAAATAGGAAACCAGGCTGTTTCTGGAAAAAAGATTTGCGAAAAAACTCTACCATTTTTCTAAGCCTATAACCTTACTCTTTTATCAAAAATGAACCCCTCAAAAAGGCCCTTCATTTTTTTGTAAAAACGACTTTAATACCCAAACCTAATTCAGTTAGAGCTCTTTCTGATCATAAAATAGCAAACCAGACTGTTTCTGGAAAAAAGATTTGCGAAAAAACTCTACCATTTTTCTAAGCCTATAACCTTACTCTTTTATCAAAAAAGGAACCCCTGTATAAAGTCCTTAATTTTTTAGGAAAAAACGACTTTAAACCCCAAACTTATTTCAGTTCTAGTTTTTTATGATCATATAGTAGCGAATCAAAGTATTTCTAGAATAAAAATTTTCGAAAAAATTCTCGAAAAAATTGACAATTTTTCTAAGCCTATAACCTTACTCTTTTATCAAAAAAGGAACCCCTGTATAAAGTCCTTAATTTTTTGAAAAAAAAACGACTTTAAACCCCAAACTTATTTCAGTTGTAGTTTTTTATGATCATATAGTAGCGAACCAAAGTATTTCTAGAAAAGAAAAATTCCAAAAAAATTGACAATTTTTCTAAGCCTATAACCTTACTCTTTTATCAAAAAAGGAACCCCTGTATAAAGTCCTAAATTTTTTGAAAAAAAAAACGACTTTAAACCCCAAACTTATTTCAGTTGTAGTTTTTTATGATCAAATAATAGCGAACCAAAGTATTTCTAGAAAAGAAAAATTCCAAAAAAATTGACAATTTTTCTAAGCCTATAACCTTACTTTTTTATCAAAAATGAACCCCTGCAAAAAGTTCTTAATTTTTTACAAAAAAACGACTCTAAATCCCAAACTTAATTCAGTTCTAGTTTTTCATGATCATATAGTAGCGAATCAAAGTATTTTTAGAATAAAAATTTTCGAAAAAATTCACCATTTTTCTAAGCCTATAACCTTACTCTTTTATCAAAAATGAACTCCTCAAAAAAAGCCCTTCATTTTTTTGAAAAAACGACTTTAATACCCAAACCTAATTCAGATAGAGCTGTTTCTGATCATAAAGTAGCAAACCAGGCTGTTTCTGGAAAAAAGATTTGCGAAAAAACTCTACCATTTTTCTAAGCCTATAACCTTACTCTTTTATCAAAAAAAGAACCCCGGTATAAAGTCCTTAATTTTTTGGAAAAAACGACTTTAATACCCAAACCTAATTCAGTTAGAGCTGTTTCTGATCATAAAGTAGCAAACCAGACTGTTTCTGGAAAAAAGATTTGCGAAAAAACTCTACCATTTTTCTAAGCCTATAACCTTACTCTTTTTTCAAAAAAGTAACCCCTGCATAAAGTCCTCAATTTTTTTGAAAAAAACGACTTTAAACCCCAAACTTATTACAGTTCTAGTTTTTCATGATCATATAGTAGCGAACCAAAGTATTTCTAGAAAAAACAAATTCCAAAAAAGTTGACAATTTTTCTAAGCCTATAACCTTACTCTTTTATCAAAAAAGGAACCCCTGTATAAAGTCCTTAATTTTTCGAAAAAAACGACTTAAAACCCCAAACTTATTTCAGTTCTAGTTTTTTATGATCATATAGCAGCGAATCAAAGTATTTCTAGAATAAAAATTTTCGAAAAAATTCACCATTTTTCTAAGCCTATAACCTTACTCTTTTATCAAAAAAGGAACCCCTGTATAAAGTCCTTAATTTTTCGAAAAAAACGACTTAAAACCCCAAACTTATTTCAGTTCTAGTTTTTTATGATCATATAGCAGCGAATCAAAGTATTTCTAGAATAAAAATTTTCGAAAAAATTCACCATTTTCCTAAGCCTATAACCTTACTCTTTTATCAAAAATGAACCCCTGCAAAAAGTCCTTAATTTTTTAGGAAAAAAACGACTTTAAATCCCAAACTTATTTCAGTTTTAGTTTTTTATGAACATATAGTAGGGAACCAAAGTATTTCTAGAAAAAACAAATTCCAAAAAAGTTGACAATTTTTCTAAGCCTATAACCTTGCTCTTTTTTCAAAAATCGACCCCTCCAAAAGAGCCCTAAAATCGACCCCTCTAAAAAAGTTGACAATTTGCACCCAGAATATAATAAGATACTTGTTTAATTCACGTCTCGCGGCAAGTTTGCTTCACCTTCTTCAGAGCGAATGCCCGATGACAGGATTTCTTGAATTCAATTCTTTCCCGACTATAAGGTTTCCGTAATATTCCAAACTGTTTGAACGCTTTCCCTAGAAATGGAAAAAGACAGGATTTCTTTTACAGATTCAACTAAATTCTCACAAGCTATAGCGAATCATCATTACAAAAACCTTGGCACAATCAAACTAACAACAAAGTAATTTGGTCACCGTTTTTTATCTCAATGCTTCGTCTTTATAATCTTTAAGAGCCTTTATAATCTTCATAATTATTTAACATCTTAATATCTTTATAATTCTCTTCCTCGAGCAAGTTGGCCATCCACACGTTTGTCGGCTCTCCTGTCATCTCTGGGAATATCAACAGGTACGCAGCGGGAAGATTTCCTTCAAATTTGTCAGAGTAACCGAAGATAAAACATTCTCGTTGTGATATTTATTGTGATTTTCGTTATTATTTATTGTGAATCATCGAAATTCACAGTCTTCTCCGTAGTCGAGGACACCAAAGCTACAAAAGGTCTCTCTGTGAAAAATAACCGTGTAAAACATTTTTGACAAATCGGTGGGAATCGACTTTCTTTTAGTCGGTGGGAAGGTGACAAAACAATTTTGACATTGCTCTTATGTGAATGTCAGTGAGCTGTTTGTAAAATTACGTACAGCTTATAAAATTAAGAATAAATGCTGTTTTATAATTTCACTTGTTTTAGAAAGTTACAAAACTAGAAAAACGAAACAGTGGGCGGTTTTGATTAGGGTAAATAATTGTGACAGTTCATCTGTATTACATCCTATTGGGAAAGAAAGCACACCAAAAAGAAATAGCTGCACCATATTGTCAGTAAAACGAGGCTGAGGTAGACAGTGTTGTCCAAAATTTCTCGAAGAAAATTGCAAGGTTATAGGGTTGAGGGAATTTCATTTTTACAATAACAATATTTTGCGCAAAATCCAAACCGAATGTCTAAGCACACGAAACGAAGCAGTTAAAGCATATTATGCATAGAATTGTGTTGATATACAAAGCAAAGTCAATATGGATTCTGTTACATGTCATAGGTTTCTGGGAAATACCGCGTTTCTCAGCAATTATATGCACGGAACGTACGTGAAATTTTTAAATTTTTAAAGACAGTCCTGGGGCAAAGAATGGTCTCAATAATTTTGGACGGAAAGGGTATAAAACAGGCTTAGCAAAATAACTAGTTTTTCATCGGAAAGTAAGCTTATCAATGGGAATCACTGCAGGACCACTCGCAGTTCATCTAGTGTGAGTAAGACCTTTTTGCAAAAATTCCATCTTATCATAGGCCAAGCATGTTCTAAATGCAAGACAGTTTTGGTGCAGAAGAATTAAACAACTACCAATGCCATGCCATGGAAATCTTGTGCATCTTTGGTGAAAACTTTGTTATTTATCTGAAAATCCCTGGAATCCTTTTGGTGGAAATTTCATGGGAAGCTTTTTGTAAGAGTAACGAATTTCAAAATTTCAGATAAAGAATTACAAATTTCAGATAAAAATTGCAAACGTTTCAATATGGACGTAGTTTTAAGGATTATAAAATTCATAAGTTTCAGTATCAATCAGGAGCGACCAAGTTTAGCTACCACAATGATTAGATATCAGAGAAAAAGCATCATACCTGCACCTGTAGATGATTATTGCTATGTCCAATATGATATTATATTAGCTTTTTGAAATAAAAAGGCAGATTTCAGTTGTTCATTAAATTGCGCGCGTTGCGAAGGAGCATACCTTCTGTCATATTTTAATTTTTATTTAATTGACTATACTTTTGCTTCGTTCAACTGCCTGCTGAATATGGTTGCCTGCGCTATCATCCCTGAAATAGTGTAATTGTTATTGCTGACGCTTCGCAATGTTCTTTTTGATGTCAGCTGCTGCAAGTTAACACCCTTCAAACTCAATGCTCGCGAGGAGAACTAGAAGAAAGTGATATGATTGCAATGAGCGTTGAAATTCAATGCAATCATTTAAGAAGACCCTAAATAACTAAAAAGCTCTGTTATATGATTATTTTGTGTGATGTAATGATACAATGTGTCACATGAATGAAAATAAAGAGTGCATATGATTGGTCACTACCAAAACATGTTTTGTATAGAAAACAAGAAATTTCAATCAGTGACGTAATTGATAGGTAAGGATGCCCAATTTCTGACATAACAATGACATTACCAACGACAAGTCATGAATAAACACTGTATGTATAATTTTTACAAAACAAGGTTTATAAGATTTTCAAGCTCATAATTTTCATAATAAGAATGTTGCTCAGCCCATCTCGCATATATAAAACATTTTTATGTTGCCTAAAAGTTACGATTATATATTGCGAATATTCTTACTGACATGAATGTTCAAATTTTTCGTTCGTTTGACAATCGTCTCACCATTGCCTTAAATGTTTTCCTACATCAGCCTGAAAGCACATCAAATTTGAAAAACAGGAATAGTTCTAAAAGCATTTTAGACTAAAATACAAACAATTCATATGATTATGGAGGCGGGAAGATTTTTTTATTCTGACTAGAAAGAGTAACAACAGAAGCCTTAAATGTCTCTTAAGTTGAGGAAAACATTCCAGACCAAGTTTTTAATCTTCATAACTTAAAGAACACCAGCAAATTAGAACGTTAAATCCTTGGAACATTAATGTAATGTTCAAGCATTACTTCAATTCGAAGAAAATACAATGCTTAAAGATGGCCCAATAATTTTGACGGCAATTTTCTGAAAAAGCGATATATTTATAAAGCAAAGAACCATTGGCAGGAATAGATGCACGACAAAATAAATAAACTCGAGTTTCCATATCAATTTTTATCTGTATTTCAATGTTGGTGCAAATGATTTCCCTAGAAATGTTTTTGATTAAGTGGTTTTGTTTGCAATCTATAGTGCAAATTGAATTTGTACGAAAGTAGCGATAATCTACCTCATGCATTTGTTCATTGCCACACCTTTCAATATTTGAAAAATGAAAAGGTTGAAAATTTCAAAATGAATAACAGGATTTAAACATACAAGGAAAGCGACGATTATGGATCACATTGAAAATATTAATTTACATTGCAGTTAAAACGAAAAATGATAATACACCTATTGCCAGCCGTAGCAATATAATTTATTGCTGCACTAAAGAGGCTTAAAAGTCGTATAAAATAAACTACTCTAAAGCTGTCTTACCAAAATAAAATAAACAGTCAAGCATATATTTGTCAAATATTTGCAGGAAAAAAACAATTTTTTGAATTATTTGTAGGACTAAGTTTCTGGCTAACAAAATTTTGAGAGTATAAGAGAATTTTTTCTAAGCGAAAGCTCAAAATGTTGTTTTTTGCAAAGATTTTTTGTCATCAGCTACTTTGCAGAAAGAGCATGTTATATGATAAATATGCCTAACTGTGCGTGATTATAAAAACATACAAGTGCATACAAAAGTATAGCTGTAAAAGTCAGTTTAAGGGGATCATAGCTTTTTAAAATAGAGTTTCTTTTATGTTTAAGCATTGAAACAAAGATTTTTCAATTTAAGCTCAATGCATGGTCGAAATATATCACAGAGTACTGGGTTACCTGCTCATCAAGAGACAAGCATTCCTAAACAAAATGTATAAATGTATGAAGAAGTTATGGTGAAAAGTTTTTCTTTCACTTTTGAAAGGATCCTTTTCGTAAACCAGTTAAATTAATTACTAATTCTGTGCCCCAAAAAGCAAAAACAAGCAATTAATTCCAACCTGCGATGACCATCTTAGCTCTGGTACAAGCTGTTAATATTCAAAGTAATCTTTTCTTTGAATATAGCATTGACTGAAAGCCACAGGATAGCTGGTATCGTGTCTAAATGAGCAACAATTTAGTAATTTTTGAGTCTAGACTGATAATAAAACGAAGAAAGTGTGAATAAGTTTCACAAAACTGGAAGGTTCTCTATATTTATAGTTAAATCTTCATAATCAACTTGCCCCAAGTATCAAAAGATGTATCGTCATAAGCAGTTATTCAATTTTAGATTGATGTTATGAAGATTTTGTAGCAAAAGAAAATAGCTTGGTGTAAACAAACAAGAGTCGTTGCGCATCGATCCGTATGCTTTGAACAAGCAAAGATTTGAATATTGCTCAGCTTTTTTCTCCAATGCTTTCAACCGTTATTTTTAGAAAAACACGCATGGTGAAGACAATCATATTTTTCTTCCTTTTAGATCTTGATAGGTGGGAGTAAAGGCAACAGATTTGACAACCACGTCATTTGATTGAGAAAAACAAGAATTTTGCACCTGACCAGTTCGTACGTCAATCGCAGCTGCGCATGTTTGCCATACTTCTTACGTGTTAAATTAATATATAGCAGCTCGATTAAAAGGACAAATATTATTCAAAGGACGGCAGATAACTTAAAGACGAGCCTTGAACCTTCAAATGCCAAGGCAGCAGTTATCCTTCGGCCTGGTTCATAACATCACGCCACAGAGTAGCGCCTGTAAGTTGTGTTAATAAACCCTCTTGATTCCATCTCATGATATGCCATATATTTCTTAACATTATAACTTTATTACGCATTTACTCGCTGGCTAAGGTTCCTCTGAGTAATTTGTAAGAAAACCCAGCCACACCTGGGAGCTTTTAGATAAGGCAAAACTGCATTATATTTTTTCCATTTTTGAGGCAGCAACCCAACAAAGTATTTTAAGTAGTCACGATTCTCTACTAAAAAGACTTTTTGATGCGTTTACTTTTCAATTGCTGGGATCAAAATGTCTCATTGACATTTGGCAGTGGACATGAACCCTTTTACGTGAACATATTTTTATCTCTCATACAGATCCACCCATATGGGCCCATATGCTCACTATGATCCTTTCAATAAAGTGCATTTGTACATTTGTGGCATGAAATGAGCAAATAATATCAAAATCAGTCAAATGTAAAAAATCAAGAACGCATAAAAACATGATACTGACTGTGGTACTTGATTTCGTTAATGTATCACTGCCTTTACTGAAAAATTCGATTTACATGTAATGCCGAACATTTATTTTTCTATCAGGTACGTAAACTTCACTAAAAAAAGTCTTGAAATCTTTGCGTGAAAAAGTTTCACTGTGAAAGTTAGACAAATACACTCATTTTTTTATAAGAAACTGGCTATAAGAAACGAGTACTGGGCAGTCAGAAAAAATTAAGAAACTTCAGTACTCGAAGCAAAAAATTAAGAAACTATTAAGACAGAAGGGATAAAAATATACTTCCCGCATCTAAATATAGCATCAGAAAGGAAGCAAATATCTTGCCGTGATAAAAAAGGTCACAAACATTTCATAACATCATTCATGACAATGAGTATTGAAATTTCCAGAACATTAAGAAACTGGAGTACTCAACATCGACCTTCGTTTCTTATACAAAAATGAGTGTAGCATAACAAGCTGTCCTGGACTAACCTGGTATAGGGAATTTTCTATTATTGCAATACACAACTAGCTGAAAGGACGTGAAGGTAGGTCATACATTGTGAAAGGATATGGTGTGTATAGGCAGCTTTAATGTCGACAGAAACTATGCAGGAGTATATGTGGGCAGTTCTTATAGCGAGAATCGCTGTCAAGAATTGCATGTAGGGAATGATTGAACGGACAAAACTATTTAAGAGTGTAACGGAGACAAACTTTACATCGTATTATATTCAAGAAGATGCGTAGACAGTTTTGAAATTTAAGAGATTATCCAAGAGTCTACGTTGATCCTTTCATTGAAAAATTATCCAAAAATGTATCTAAGCATCACTGTACAGAAAAGATTAGAATATCCATGAATATTCATTTAGCGAGATCCTATTTCGTGTAAAACTTTCGAAGAGTTTATGTAGACGTTTATCGTATCTACAAAAATTCTTCAATAACTTTATAGGCACTTTTCAAAACTATAGAAGAGTACATTAAAAATATTTTATGGGCAAAAAACTATCCAAGAGAGAATGAAGGCAATTCTTGTGTGAACAAAAACTATCTAAGAGTGTACGTACGCAGTCGTTATTAAGACAAAAACTACCTAAGAGTGTACATAGGCAATTTTTGTATGGACAAAAACTATTCAAGAGTGTGTGTAAGCAGTTCTTATATCGACAAAAACTATCCAAGAGAGAATGAAGGCAATTCTTGTGTGAACAAAAACTATCTAAGAGTGTACGTACGCAGTCGTTATTAAGACAAAAACTACCTAAGAGTGTACATAGGCAATTTTGTATGGACAAAAACTATTCAAGAGTGTACGTAAGCAGTGCTTATATTGGCAAAGACTATTCAAGAAAGAATGTAGGCAATTCTTGTATGAACAAAAACTATCTAAGAGTGTACGTACCCAGTCGTTATAAAGACAAAAACTACCTAAGACTGCACATAGGCAATTCTTGTATGGACAAAAACTATTCAAGAGTGTGTGTAAGCAGTGCTTATATCGACAAAAACTAACCAAGAGAGAATGTAGGCAATTCTTGTATGAACAAAAACTATCTAAGAGTGTACGTACCCAGTCGTTATAAAGACAAAAACTACCTAAAACTGCACATAGGCAATTCTTGTATGGACAACAACTATTCAAGAGTGTGTGTAAGCAGTGCTTATATCGACAAAGACTAACGAAGTGGGTATTTTGGTAGTTTTCAAATAACAAAAGCAAACCAACAACATATGTAGACCATGACTGTATCGGGAAAAAGTATTTCAGCTCTAATTACAGATAAAGAGAAGAAAAATGAGATAGATTCTTAAGATTGACTATGAATATTGTCATCACTGCTACAAATGTGCTTTTTATCATAGCACAGACCTTTCTGTATCAAAACCAGAAGCAAGACTTTTAATAACTTGATGGACATGACAAGATTTATCACCATGAATTTTGGTTCGCCAGTTATCTGCAGGAATCGTCTACTGCAATCTGGTGACACACCTTTCTTTTGTGGTATAGATATGCCGGCTAAATTGGCCTTTAATCTTACGAACTGATAAATAAAAACATGAATACAGATATAGCTAAAATGTCTTTTCTATTATGATGCAAATGATAGGAATGTTTTCGCCTGTCACTGCAGGTGCTACGATGTGAACAAAAAAACTGCTTTCTAATCGGCCGGTATCTCATAGTTTTTCTGGAATAACATCTATAAACATCTTTTGCAGCATTCAAGAAAGTAAGAATACAGCTTAAATGGGAACAAACTGAAAATGCAAGCTCACTGTTGGCTATCTAGAAATGGTACCGAGTTGCAGATACTTTATGCAAACAAAATCGACCAAACGATAACGAGATCTTCTGGCAACTGTAGAGATACATTTTGAGAAATGAAGAATAGTTTCTAGGGTGAAAGAGGTCAGATGTAAAATCAAGTCTCGCCAGTAATTGCTTGTGGAAGAAGGGAAAATTGTGATGCAAAAAAATGCAGACTAAAGATTATGGAGAGCATTTGATACGATAGACAGGATTCTATGCCGTACCAAATCATGAGACTGCCAAATTTATTGGACAATTGATACGGTTGAGTCACATTAATATCAAAAACTGGCCTAATCTTTAACATTACAAAGAAAAAAGACCAGAAGCACAAAATAGGAAATATAAAAAAGCGGAAGTACAAAAGTACCAAGGAGAGGTACCAGCTCCGTGGAGAAAACCAAAATGGCAAATGTGAGCTACTGGAACAACTCATTTGTGAAAACAGATACTACTGTAAGTAGAAACAAAACGTATTCCCTGACAGACAACGGAAACGGAACAACCTCATGTGACATTTCGGAGCCACTTGGAACCGATTTTCGTGTTGCTCTTTACTGTCTTGTTATCATTGTATCAACCATAGGCAACACTTTGGTTATATTTGTGGTCATTAGAAACAGGAGAATGCACTCTGTTGCGAACTATCTGATATGCAACATGAGCATCGCAGACCTGCTGATCACCATTCTGCCCATGACATGGGAGGTAGTAAAGCTGCGACATTACCCCGATGGTACCTGGCCCATGGGCGCCTTCATGTGTTCATTCACATACATTTGTATTTACATATCCGTTGCTTGCTCTATCTTGACTTTGACCTCAATCTCACTCGATCGATTTTTTGCAGTTCTTTATCCGTTGAAGCAATACATAACAATGGATAAGCTACCCTTTCTGCTTATCGCAATATGGATTGTCTCCTTCGCATTCGCCAGCCCTATGATATTCGCGCAAGGACTTATAACAGAAAACAACAAAACCTATTGTATAGAGTACTGGAAGCCTCCATTTCACATGACTGAAAGTCCGAAACATTATACAATCATACTTTTCACAGGATTGTACGCTGTACCGCTGCTAGTAATGTCAGTACTTTATACATTGATCGTCGTCAAGCTATGGCGCAGAAACATACCTGGAAACAGGAGCTCAAGAGCCAAGCTGCAAGCTTTGAAACAGAAGAAAAACGTCATTAAGATGCTTGTTTGCGTTCTCGGTGTTTTTGCTATCTGTTGGTTCCCAGTGTTTTTTGCGCAGTTTTCGTTCTTTTTTAATCCAACCTACATAGCCTGTCCCAATTCATTTCCGCACTGGTTACAGTTCTTTGCATTTTTCATGCAGTATTTGGGCAGTGCAGTTAATCCCTTTGTATATTTTGCATTTAGCAAGGCCTTTCGAGTTGGATTTTGGTCTGCATTCAAATCATCGTCTTTTCGCAGGCGAGAAAGCAATTACCCAACAATCTCTAGGTCTCATGGGAGAAGCACAAGGCGTGGAACTATCTCACCAAACACGCCTAGGCCATCTGTAGCGAATCGTCCAAGAGCGATAAGTGTTCAGCTGAACTCGCTGAAAGAAAAGCAAGTGGAGTGAAAAGATGATCTGCATTGTCAGTCAGCAAATTTCGGGTCAAACTGGCTCTTATCTGGGTGATGCAGAATCAAAAGCAGTCAGCATATTATATGATTATGCGTGTTGATTGCTTGACAACTCGTCCTAGCACCTATTTAAGTAAAGCAAGAAAGCATCGATGATTAATGATTAGATGATGAGATGTTCGCTGCTATCAACAATCACCATTGATCATCATCATCATCATCATCATCATCATCATCATCATCATCATCATCATCATCATCATCATCATCATCATCATCATCATCATCATCATCATCATCATCATCATCATCATCATCATCATCATCATCATCATCATCATCATCATCATCATCATCATCATCATCATCATTTATTTATTTAGCGTACCTTAAAAAATAAAGCTTATTTATAGCTAGTTAAGACCTGCTATTGATTGTAGTTAATAGTAACTATTGAAAACCATAACCACTCTGACGAAAAAGTACATTAAACTACATCAGTTATCACAAATTGACAGGAAAACAATAATTAACAAGAGTTTGCAATAACAAGTGGTGACATTTGTAATAAATTCCTGACGATAGCCAAAAACTCACTAAATACGAAATAATCAATAACATGATTGCTAGAGTGAGAAAACCAGTTTCACAAAATCTTTCAATGAATTCTTTGTGAGTAATAAAAAGCAAAATATCAGCTTATGTAAGGTGGAGTTTAGTAAACCATGTTTTCTTTATAAACGAAAATATCCAGACATTTTTAAGGCCTCAAAAAACAAATCAAGATATTAATAGTTGATTCAACGAGCAAACATTCAACTTACCGCAGTCCTTTGATGTCTGTTATCGATGTTGTGAAGACCGTAGAATGCAGGGATCTGACAAGTAACTGAAAAGGGCAAAAAATCTGAAGTTCTCAAATACAATTCAAGATATGTGAATGAAAACTTAAGCAACAATATTTGCTTACCGGGAAAGATCTATAAAAAGAGCTGGTCTTTTATTGATAAAGTAATATTAAGCTTTGTTGAGTAAAGATCTTATGGATAAAAATAAATACGTTGCTTAAAGAATTCTGCAGCTAAAGTTAAATGTTGTTAATTTTTCATGTTTTACTTTAATGCATTTATTGTATGATTGCACACATAAAAATTAACCTGAAAAATTTCTCTAGAATTTTTTATTAAATGTTCAGAGTTCAAAATACACTTTAAACTTCCTTGAAGAGAAATTTTCCTATTTGCCTTCCAAAAAATTTCCTTGTATGCTGTAAACAAAGGAATCTTAAAAATAAATTTTAAGTAAAATCATCCCTGATTTGACCTTCATGCTTTGTCAGGGAAAAAGAAACTTTCAAGCACAATGGTAGATTCTTCTCACTTATTATGCTGTAGTCAAGTTAGGCATTGGTCGTCCTCAAAACTACTTCATCGTTGGATAATCTTTCTCTGGCTCACAGCCGTGGAACCGTTATGTTTACTGGACTCTGTAAAAATTATCAACAATAACTTCATCGTATTCATAAATGTAAAGGAGCTTTGACCAAATCTTAAATTGAAACTGCTTTGCTTAAAGATGAATTTATAGACAAGACAATCAAAAGCAGAATAAAAACGAGTTTCTTTAGCTTTTAATCCATTAGTAACAAGGAAAATTTAATACAAAAATGAGATTCTCCTCAAATTATGCAGTTCCAGGGGATAGGTTCGGTTGTTAGAAAATGTCTATCACTCCGTAGATATTTGACCGAGGACCCAATTTGAAAACCTGGATACTCGGGCGAAAACATCGTAGCTATTTCCGGGCACGCATCTTGATTCACCCCAACTCACTACTCCACGAAGCTTCCACTGCCCTCCTTCTGGACATACGAATGGACCACCACTATCACCATGACAACTAGCCACGTTATTTGTACCACCTGCCCCTGCGCAAAGCATGTTTTCGGTGACCTTTCCAATAAGTGCATTCCCTGCAATGTGAGTAGAGACATTAATAACTAACCATTCTTACTTAAAGAGCTAATTCGGACGCCAACTGCGAATCTTCGGAATTCTCTGTAAATTGTTTAATACTATGAAACATATCATTCGAAAGGGATTCTGTATTGAAGAGCCACAATGTGATATTTTTTGCTGTGGTTATGCCTCGTTGTGATGTTTTCTATATACGGGACTTTTTGAAATTCAAGACTACTTTCTCATAGCCCTAAATCAATCGTGTATTTTTTAAGCTTGCTGCAACTATTGAATAATATTTATACCACATATCAGATGACTACATAAGAATACGAGCACGATAGACCACATAACACGCAAAACCCAGGCTTTAACACTGCCACAAGCTTTATACGTTATTTGAAGAGGTACAAATAGAAATGTACCTTCGATAACTCATAGGTGCTGGGCAATGTCATATGTAAAATTGAGCGGAAAGCTTGATTTAAATAACAAAACAATACAAGAATCATGGTTGATCAATTGAAACTGCTACTGGTACAAACATAAGCACACGCATACTTTAAGGGCGTCATTGCGTCATTGCATGGTGATACCCATATCGTTAAACTGACACTCACCTTTCTTGCAATCGTCGTTTGACACTACTGGTAAGGTGGCTTCTTGCAGTTTCGTTGGTGTTGGCCCACCACCATAAAGATCACCCCAGCCACTGACAATGCAGTTTTTACCTGGGAAAGATACAACCATTGAACAGCTGTTGATATATGTTTACAGCAAGCTACCTTGATTGAAATTTTATCATAATCTTCAATAAGTTGATGATTAGCAATAAAGAGAAGCGGATGCAGCTAAATCAAGAAGTAGATGCTACAGGGGATGGCCAGAAGAACAACTTTCATGAAAGGGTTTGGATACACCGGAATGACTTGGCATTTGAAAGGTCTATTGGATTTGCCATATTTATCGAAACAACATACTAATTTGCATGCATTCACAGTTGAAGTAAAAGGAACGAGATTTTGATTCTATGCAACTTTTTGTTGATTAACAAAATATTTTTGAACAACAGTCATAATTTTTTCGCAAATAGTTTCAGAAAACCCTCCCGTCTTTGCATCATCGGTGTAAATGATGCCATACCTAAAGCAAATAAACCTGCGACCTACAATGCACGAGTTATTACACTTAATTATCGGTTTTATTTACTGTATAGCATCGTTAGCAGTCGTGGTAGCAATGTACTGGGTGAACAGGATATAGAACAAACAAGGAACGAATAACAGTCTCCAACACAAACCTGTTGGAACACGGTCATCCTGATTGGGGAGGCAAACAAGTCCAACCTCCTTTGTAAGTAACGCTGGTCTGTCGAGTTTCATCAATGCAATGTCGTTGTCAATTTCATATGAGTCGTATGCATGATGCATGATGATCTTTTGAATGCCAAATACTTGCTCAGGTCCGTCTTTGCTGCCAAAACACAGAACTAATCCGTAAAAATTTCATTCCTTTGTCAAAAATTTAATAATGCGTGCACAAGAAATAGCTGCTGTACAACTCGTCGGCCTAAAGAGCTGGCGTAAAATAATCCTATTTCTAAATGAAATTAATCCCGGAGAAGGTTCGTGTTTATAGCAACCAGAGAAAACCTTATGTTAAATAGAACGGAATTTATACACAACAGTAATTCTTAAAATAGGAGTCTAGAAGAGTTTATATGAAGAGTTCTGCAGATAATTCTGTACATTTCCCTGCCTAATACACACAAGAAACTTCAAGTTTAGTGTTGAGGCTGCAGCTATGTAGTTGCAATGCTTTTATCTACCATTAAATACATTTGGCTCTTTGTTTAATGTCGAAGTAAATTTCTTGTTTAGTTGTTACTTCCAATAATCTGTTATTCAAACATATCACTGAACACGCAGAGTATATATGAATGTGAAAACTCTGGTAGATTTCAAAAAGATAATTGCTATTGCAATGACGTAGCATTGAAAAGAATACAAGAAACATGGCAATGCGTCAAGAGAAAAAAGAATGACAATATCAATCAGGGCCTCTGAAAAGCTACTAAATAAATGCAAAGAAGGCCTGTATGCCTGAGCTATATTGTCATTTTCAGTTCTTTCCCTCGGCGCATTGCTATTGTTTTCATTTTTCTCTCGTTGATTATACAATGTATCAAAACAATATATTAAACGTATTACTTTGTGAGATGGTGTTCTCCCATTGTAACCCTGTAGCCACTGGCAGCCAAGTCATCCTCCACACAATGTGCTGCAGTTAGGACCCACTGAGGATGAATGAGAGATCCTCCACAGATATGAGAATACCTCTTGTAGGCCAGTTGGGCCTGCCAAGGCCATGAATTTGGTTGAGATGTGTTGCCATTGACAATACGCGAAGTAGCACGAAGTCCACATGAGCCTTAAACAAAGCAGTGGTTGATAGATTGTTCAAAAGTATCTTGGTACGGGCGGACAAAAGCAAATAAAATAAAATATACTTGTGCGTAAGTTTTGGTAGCAAAAGCTGCTATTCAATGTAAAAGATAATCTGAAAAACCTATACACATCAACTCTCATCACGTCTTTTTGAGGATTTACAGTTCCTTACCTCTTCAATAATTCATTGATGGTATGAGGGTTAAAGCCCCTGCTAAAGTACCGAAATTGTCAGAGAATTTCTTGAATTTTGCTACTTTGCTGAAATAAATATCAATTTTTAGTCCCCATCCCTTCATAAATTGACCTCTGATTGAACGCTTGATAAAACGAAGATTTTTGTGAATGCTTACAAGAAGAAAAAGCTGAACCTAAAAAATTAAAAGCATTGGTGAATAAAAAAGACCTAAACACAGACGTTCACCTGCAGGAAGGCTAAAACATTTTTTTCACAGGAGACATTTTTCCCACAGTATAAAGTTTTTTTTATCTATTTGATATTTCAAAAGATTTTAAAGCTTGGTGCCGACTAGGGTCCTAACAATGTTTATTCTGTCACCATTGCTTCAAATCTGGTGAAAATGAAACCCCCTAAAAATTCAAGCTTCAGTGTTAGATCCTTTTCAATGCTCAGGTAGTCAGTTATAATTAAATCATGATCTAGCTGCCGCGAGTACCCTAGATGCAAAACTGACATAGTTGCCCACTTCAGGCTATTATGATATTACGATATAATTATGACGGTGTGTCGGTCTTGATGAATGTGCTTTGGTGTTTGCTAACTGCAGGAAACTAACAGTCTAATCGCCTTACGAAGTGACATTTTAAACCTGACTTTCATTAATCTATGAGTCTCTCAGACTCTATTTCCTGCAATAAAAATCCATGACAAAAGTACCTGTAAGTCGAACTTGAATTGTTCTTTCTATTTTTCCGTCGTCATCGCTGTCTGAAAGCCATCGATAGCAGTTAAATTCATACTTTGCAACTGAGTCGTCATCAGATATAACCACCTGAAAATACAGTTTTAAAATGCTATTGGTGCTTCTGAAATTTTATTGCTGGAACAGAGGAGGGAAAAGGGATGTGCTCTCTAACTTTCATAAGTTCAAAAATGCCTGCTCATTCTAGTCATAAGTAATAGTACCCATTTTAAAAGGAAATATTTCTACGTGTCCATAAACTGTAAAATGCTTTAGACGGCCCTGATTTTTAACGAAATAACTATTTTCTTAACTAAAGGAGATATAAAATCAGAGCAAATCATTTACAACAATTCAAAGTTAAACAGATAGAGATATTCGGAAAAATTTTGTTTTCATAACACAAACTGGCCTAAAAAAAGGAATTATTTTCACTGATCATGATCCAAAGTAGGATCATATAATTTAAAAAGTCTATAATTTAGAAGTGTATGCATGAACTCAAGCACAAATCACAGCGTCTCCAATGCAAATAATCTTATCGCCAAATAAATTTCTGGTTAAAGCAAGAAAAATGACAAAGTTTTGTTATCCTGGCAACAGGAAAATTACCTGTACGAGCAAGTCGAATTTATTGAGCGTCGTTTGTGTTTATATTACAATTGTATTTTTTGTAGAGTGATTAATGATTTCGCATGCCATTTACCCCCATTTTACACGGTCTTCAACTAAATTCTAATGACATTAAGTTATGCTACGGCATTTAAATCCACAGTAGCGTTTCTAGTGGCTTTTCAAATTCTCGATAACATTATATTCCCACTGCTTATTCATTCTGCATGGCATTACTTATTATATGACTTTACTCCGCGTGGCCTTTCATTTTGCATGGCGTTTTAAATTTCATATGACATGATGCATTGCGGCACGATGTGATGCATCGCGTGTTGGCGGGATCGTGGAGTAGGTCTGGGTCACCAACCATATCAAAATTGCTACAGCAAAAATGCCTTGTACAGCAACGATGAAAGCAGTAAATGCTTCACTGCGGTCTACTCTGACGAACTATTTGTCGACTGTTTGCATGATTTCGACAGATTTGCTTTGTACGCAAAGTCAATACCTAGGCCAAAACGTGGCTCATGTTCTTTGATTTTCCCGCTTGTGCTTGCGTTTTATTTTCGGTCTTGTGCTTGCGTTTTTCTGATTGGCCTATTTCAATACACAACTGGGTATGAATTTTTCATGATGTTCTTTCGGACCCTTATTCAGACGTTTTATGTTCTGAGAAGTATCAGAAGAAAAAGCTTTAAGTCAATACGTTATAATATGTTTGCTTTTTTCAAAGCCATTTTCAAGATTTAAGACAGCATTTTTTATTGCTTTTACGTGATCCCTTGAAAAAATTAGTCAGTAACAAGCCTTATTTCTACAGAAATGATATGATGTGTACCTTGTCAAGGAACCAACCAGGACCCCACCAGCTGTTATCGTGTCGAATCTTAATTTTTTCCAGCTTTCCAAGATCCTGTGTTGTCAGTTTGAAAAGATCCTTACTAGGAACAAATGAAATAAATTAAACAATGTGCAAAGTCCAACATCTAGCACTCTAGCTTGCTAGAACACCATCATGTAGCTATACATGGCATCGAAGCTTGAGAAATGCAACTAATGTTCTCAACCGTTGTTGTATATTCATAAAAACGAAAATCAGGACAATCAATAAAAATGCTTAAGATCATATAGGAAAGATCTATGTTGTAAGCAGAGGAATATAACATGAACGGTATTATTAGCAGTAATTTCAAACAATTTCAGATTTCAGATTTGGAAATTTTTCTTAAATGTTAACGAGTAACAACTCTTAAATGTTTAATCTGTATTTGGACTAAAACAGTTTGCTATAATTAAGGAAACTTTTTGCAGCAAACGTTAGAAATTACACTCTAGACGCGATTCGCCTATGTAACTTTATCTCGAAAACCCAAACAGAACTAGGTGCGATTTAAATTATAGAAAAGGAAAAATTACAACAAAGTGTCAATAACATAGAAGTTACAAAATAATAGTGATTTAAGAAGTCATTGATTGCTTACAGATCGCTATTTAAAATTTAAGAGAAGGTTTTCTTGCATTATGAAATCTCCAGCATATCATAAATCTTTGTACCCTGAGTACCATCGTTAAAATCTTTGAAATTAGGAGAATTAGCCTATGTCGTTCTCCATTATTTTTTTAGCTTTGATGTCTTAAAAGATTCAATATAAAGCAATGAGAATACGATAGAAATATGAAACAGGCAATCATCTGTTTAAACTCGGCAATCCGTTTAAATTCATCTGTTTAAACTCAGCAATCGTTTATTTTAGAATACTAACATTTTATGTATTGGTGACATACCGAATTATTTTACTCAAAACCGTAAAAAGTAAACGTTCAGTTTCGCAAAACAGTTCGTATGCAGTTTTAGAAGTCAGTTGGAATCAATATCAGAATAACGGAAACACAGTAATTAGAAAACTTTTGTTTTGATTTAGGCGAAGAAGACAGACAGAGTTACCAGCTCATTATGGCTAACGACTGTGGCTATGAAGCATTTAAATCAAACAAAAATCTTGACTCTTGGTTAAGTACTTTAGTTATAGAAGGAGACAAGACATGCCTAATCTTCTATCCTTGTTAACAGCTTTTTATGAAATGATTCATAAAAAATAACAGTCTTCGACCGTAAACGCCCAACTTCTGCAGTACAGGTGTAACATTGATACAAACGAAAGCCAAATCGGAAGAGCATTAGAAATAACCATGTGTCGATAATTACTAAACACAATGTCTAGGCCCCTGAAGGAAGCATATATTCTTATAAAGTAAGTACTAAGATATAGCTATAAGATAATTTCATCGAGAATTGACAATTGAAGTCAGAGCTAGCGGCAATTATTGAAAAGTTGATGTGATATAGCCTCGTTTTGCAAGCGACTGTAACCTTATAAAAAACAGTCTTCTATAGCTAGTTGCTTTGGTCGCAAGTGATGTTTTGTTAGTAATAATAAAGAAAACGCGCATGGGATTATTGGATTCCTGCTCATAAGTCACATAAATAAGAGTGAGATGTTTCAGTTGCCGATCTTGCAACTTGATTCATTAATTTTCCCATAGTTAATGATTTGCCAGGCCACAGTGACAAAAAATATATATTAAATTTATTCTAGCCGTTATTAAGATAAACATGGGTGATTTTCAAGCATATCTGATTAGTTAAAAGCAATCTTTTCAAAATGTGAAGTGTAATTTTCAAGCAAAATTTCAGTCAGAGATTAAGCCTTTAGTATTACTTCAAAAACTTCTAAAATCGTCATGTCAGAGTAAAGCTGGAGCAGCTTGCTGATAATTGAAACAGGTATGGAACTTTACAGGTCTCGAATTGGTTTCATGTTTATCAATATATAATCTGATACATGCAATTGTCTCCAGTTTTAGCCACTCGCATGTTTTCATAGTTACAGGAAGATGACTTGGAAACCGGTAGAGAATTCTGCATACAGTCTTTTTTCAAGAAAAATCTCAAGCCTTCATAACGACTATCAACTTCGTCAATTTCATTTGAAGGTAATACTTTATCTAGATGAAAACTAAACTACCTTCCACGGTCAAAGAGGTTTCTTCCGTTCAAATGGAGCTCGTGAGTGGACGCAGAAGCACCAAAGATTTGCAAATATACACCGGCATCTGTCGCTGCATAGTCTCGATCACCAGTGTACACCTCAATGGAATAGCTTTTGCCAAGCACTAAGAAAATACCAGTCAAGTTAAAGTTGAAAGTAAGGAATAAATTTTCTTTCTAGGGAGAATCTCGAAAAAGCGATTCATTGCAGTAGCAAAAGTGGTTTCAACAAAGCAACAACTGTGGACTTCAAGTAGAATAAAAGAATGAATGAATTAATCAATGATTGAATAAATATAGTCATGAACGAATAAATGAATGCATGAATGAATGAATGAATGAATGAATGAATGAATGAATGAATGAATGAATGAATGAATGAATGAATGAATGAACGAATGAATGAAGCAGCTGTATTATTCATTGCTGGTTTAAATGGCGAGTGTCAGTATAAAGTTAAAAGAAAACCACAGGTTTATACAGATTGAAGACAAATTAAATACATGTAATAGCAAATTTGTAATCCTTAATAATTGAACTAAATCATCTTTTAAAGTAATGCGTAAATAAGCAATCCATACCCGGGCCTGCAGCAGCAAGAAGCAATGCCAGAATCGCTGATAAAGCAAGATTTGATGTCATTTTGGTCCACTGGCTTCAAAGACGAAGGGAATAAGCAAGATATGGGACAGCAGGGTCACTTTTATATGTTTGTGATTAAAAATAATCATAACATTAAACAACTTACACAGTTGCTTAAAGATAGTTTCCCAATTATTAAAGTATTTATTTGCGTTTGAATCATATTAAGGGGGTAAATGCCGTCGAGATTGATCAACTGTATTAACATTAGAGTGATTGAAATGCCTTTTGTTGAAACAGTTGAATACATTTAATCATTAATTGAATGAAACAGCAAACAACCATCTTTAGCAAAGCCACAAATTTCCCAGTTTGGATAACCATTCAATAACATGTTGAATAGTTTAAGATCGTCCAGGAAAAGGACCTCAAATAATTAGACACGGCAGCATCCAGGGGCGGATCCAGAGCAAACTTGAAGGAGGGGCAGTTGGTAGTGAAGCGTTGAAATTTTTTCAAAAATTGATGACGAGAGTACGCTTTATACAACAATTTCAGATCCATTTTCGGAATAAACAACATAACTTTGAGATAATCCTTGAAGCAAATAAACCTATAGGTCTCAGAAACTTTTTCACCTGATTCTCATTCTTCAAAAGGGGCGCCAGACTTGCTTCAACTCGTCGAGGGAGGGGCAACTGCCCCTAGTTGCCCCCCCTTAAATCCGCCACTGGCAGCATCAGTACAACATCAGTACTCAAAATTTTGATACTCCTATGAACCTTGGCATGCATTTGAGCCTGAGCCAGTATCAGAATTACCAGCATCTTTGGCTTTGTCACGGAAACATTTCAAGAGCAAGGATTCTATTTTTTGGAATGGCGTTTCCAATCATTTTGATCAAGGAACAATTACCCTGTTGAAAATTTAATCAAAGAGCTCACTAGCATTAGAAGATTCATGATTAGATGCTGGGCTAGAAATGTCAACAGAAAGAAACATTTTCTGGTCAAAACCATACTGAAAGATTTAGCTCAAAACACTTTAATTATGTAGCACAGAAGATGTTTTTCAAATTTTTAAATGGATAGCTTATTATGAATGGGTTTTTCTAAAAAAGGAAAAAGACACATGTCCCAAACAAGCGTAAACAGATTCACATTATCTGCAAAACTGTATTTGCGGATTCGTATTTCAAAGCCCGATTTTCAGAAAATATTAGTGCCATAAGTTGGATAGGTAATTTTGACAATCAGTTACTTTAAAAAAATTAATTAAAAATATGGTTGTTGTTTTTATTCTGAATATGACTCCAAAGACATTGATTTCTGTTGGGCAGTGTTTCCCAATTACCCTCATATAAAGTAGCCTTGCTGTCAAACTAATGTTGCATCTCTTTGGACAAGACAAAATTGTCTAAATATGCTAAGTATGCACCAGAGACCATTAAACTTAATGCAAAAATCAACAAGTGAAGACATGCTTTAAAGACTCTTCATTTATTTCACACTAAACAGACTAGGAAATTGTTCTTTCAATAAAAAAGTCCCTCCTTTCTCCAAATGAAATATATCTGATTTAATCGAATGTCATTTCCCATAACATTTTACTGAAAGATAGCTATACAAGGTTACTTTCAACTAAATAAAATTTTTATTTTAACATCCAAAACAACTGAATAATTTCAGCTGCTTAAGAACACTTATCAAATGGGTAATGGTAGTAATCATTGTTAAATCAAAATAGATACCAGGTTAGAAATATTTTTTGATAATAGGGGTTTCTTTTGACCGTTGCCCTCCAAGGAAATAATGTCCAATAAACTGAAATTTTTTTATCATAATGACTGTGATTCTATCGGCTAGATGCTACCAGGATGCTGCCATCGGTTGCGGATTCTGTAGATATGACATGACAACTGCTGAAACTGATAACCTTTAAAATAAAAAGAGATGCTTATTATCAGGTATCTTGGTTATGAAGAAGGTAGAAACTGATTCATTCTTCTAAAATGGATAAATATGTAAAAAGGCAAAATAATTCAAAACAGCTGATAACAATCAAGTTTTGTTCAACTACACATAAGTTTAGAAACTTCAGAAATAATATGATTTTGCAAGATTTTTTTAATATTCAGTAATGATGTGAAACTTTGGGATATGAAAGTAAAAAGCAAAATAAGAAAATTTCTATAACATTTTACAGCTATAATTCACTTAAGCCAGCTTCAGTCAAATCAACTGCTGCTAGAAATCTAGTAATTACAGCAACAATAAAACACTTATGAGATAGAGACTATAGCTTCCCAAAATCATAACAAATCAAATGATTGCCAAGTACTGCCGGCAGCTGAGTACTGCAGGCAGCTTAGTACTGCAGAAAATACAGCAACCTAAAATTGGTTCAGCAAAATCAGACACAAGTACTTACAAAAAGCTGCTGAACATTTGCCTTGCGTCTTCTGATGCCCTTGCGTTTGCAAAACTAATAAAAGAGCAATAAACAGCTGCCCATGCTGCCCATTTAATCTAAAACAAAAGAGAGTTTTTTGCATACAAACTGCTTATGGTTTTAAATGATGGATAAGTTGAAAGAACATATGGAAAGAAATGAAACTAGAAACAAATAAATAAAGGCTTCCTCAAACAGTTGTTGAGATGATCAAGAATGGCGTAAGTGCATAACTGAATGGAATTGACTTTCAAAGAACACAATGTATGAATTTGTGCTGATGTTTGTACAATGCTGCTACAATCTATTGCCATCAAGAAACTCAGGTTAGCAATTTGATCACATTTAAGGACTCTGTCACATTAAAGACTTGAAAAAGCTAAAGTTTTTCAACTCCTGATAAATTTATGATCAAAATGTCCACTTGCTTCATAAATATTTTATCCTGAAGCTACAATATTAAAGAAATATTCTTTGTTTGTGAAATAAATTTTTCTTATGCTGCCACTTCAGCAAATTTCCTCAATGGCATTTCATTTAGGCCTATATTACTGTTTACACTTTTGGTTTGTGCTTCCAAACAACAGCACATATCACAACTTTTACGCCTATTGTTCTCCGGGAAATGAGGACAGCAAATATTTTGCCATTTAACAGACCTCAAGATGTAACTTTCCAAAATTGAATGATTTTCAAAATTCAGTAAAAAATTGTAGAATTATTGCATAAAATTGCAAATAATTTTAAAACAAAGACCATCCTCTGTTTATTTCATACCATTTATTTGTTGTTTGCTGAATTTTATCTGGTTTCAGAGAATAATTTTTTAAGGATCACCACTTTGGTAATTTTTTGAAACGATGGTGATTTTAGGCCAAAGTGGTCCTCAATCTTTTCTCGGGTGCTTCCAAATGATAGATGATAAATACTTCATTTTTTGCATGAATAAGATTAAGAGCGAGACTAAAAATCTGGTGGGGTGCCCTGATCAGTATTTGATGGCAACCAGTTGAAAATCAGCTTTTTGTGTGCTTCTGCCAAATTTGAATGTCAACGGCTTTTCTGTCTGAGAGGTCACCCCAAAAATTTTTATCCTCCTACAAATGAAGAGTCACTTTTGTATCCTTTTCTAGCAAACTAAGCCAGTCAGTAGAAGCGCAAGCTGAGTTTTGATGCCCCAGTCAGCCTAAAACTTGATGTTTTCTTAAGCAATTCTCAAAGATGGGAAGCCCCTCTGCAGCATAATTCTCCTCGGCTTATCTGTCAAGTGTGACAAAAATATCAACTTCAATGCTATTTCATCAATAAAAGGAAAATTTTAAAATGCTATTTTAAAATAAATTTATTCATTTTATAACAATATCACAATTGGTCAAACCTTTCTAAGCTACAGGAATATTCAATTTTAAACTTTAACATGTGACTATGATATCAAAATTCCTATTCCTTTTTACGCCATGAATAGGACAAACAACAATGAATAAACTATTTATTTCTAGCTTTTATTATCAAATAACTGCTTTTGGAAAAATGCACTAGCAGTGTTTTTATAGTGGCCACCCCTCAAATTTTGCCTTGAAAGCGAGTGCTGTATCACAGAGGCAGATACAGCAACCCAAGGATTGGTTGGGAGTTAATGTGCATGATTTTATAAAAAAATGCCTATAAACTCGAAATTGAAGCAAACAGTTAATTCATAGGAGTGAATATGGAGAAAACCAATTTATTTTAACTCGCTTAGCAGTATACACAACTGACAGATGATTCCTTTGGTATTTAGTAACATTTAGGCTTGATACCTTATAAATTCAGGTCAAAAATATTAACAAACAGGCTTTATAAAATCAAAATACAATTTGCGACCCAGGTATATCTTAAACAAAAGGTTAAGTTGTAATGAATTTAGCCCTAAAAAAGTTTCTAAAAGTCGCGTACCCTCATCATTAAGCCACACATACTGAAAATCATTCCAAGTAGATTTAAATAATCAGCAGAAGGATCATCTCCTGGCTTGTTACTACTTGAAGCTGGTTTGTATCGGTAAATTCGAGTAGGTCTTCTTGGGTCAGACCCTGGAATCACGTTTACCGAGTTTCCACGGGACGCCATTTTACTTCATTGATGAAAGGCCTAAACCAAAGAGAGGCATTGCTCGACCGATAAGAGGCAAATATGTAATGGCCGGAGTAAAATGGTGTAGATATGGCGCTCACAAGAACAAAAAATCTGGTTTTGGTGGTGAATGAAGGAGGTGAAGTTTGGTTGAATTTGAAAACACATCTCAAATTTCATAATTTAAAGCCAAATCTTCTGCAACTGTTTTTTATTGGTTCGTTTTGCTTTAAAATATACCTATTGCTCTAGTCACGATGTCATCTTTATTTTAAATGTTTCTGCCTAAACTGATTAAAGCCACCGAGAATTAAATGTTCCTTTGTTATATCCTTCCTAATTTCAGGAAATAACCAGACACAGCTGATCATAGCATTCTCTTACATAAGTTAGAATATGTTTATATCACTACTATGATTTGGTTAGAATACAATATTGTACTCACCTTAAGGTAAGTCAAGAATCATAGAAGGAAAGACAAAGGTTTGTTCCAGTGTGGAATCAATGTAGCGATATCCGGAGTGGACTAACAAAGCCTATTGTACCTCTGTTCTTCAATGGCGTATGTCTGGCTTGATCTTTACATAGAATCCACCTTGTGTTTTTTTGAAGTTAAACTTTCAGATATTGTTTAAACTTGTAGTGTTTCTTCTCTCAAGAGAAGATATGATATGCCAGGTTTCCTTCATAGCACAAGATAATTCATGTGAGCGCTCTGCCACTCATGCAGGCTAATTCTTATTAGATATATTGTATATATCTTTGATCTTTATAGATATTGTATATATCTTTATAGATATATTGTATTTTTACTTAATTCTAATGAAAAGGCCATTTTTAAGCATAACAGGCTTATGTCAAAATGTCATTAATAAATTTGCTTTTTTTCCTAGTATATACAATTTTTCTTTAATTCCTAAATTATAGGAAAATTTTGACACCAAAGACACACTCTCACCATAAAATGTAAATCTTTGCTTCTAAATGGCAGTTGTTACATCTTAATTCCAATTAACCCATCAGCAATAACTAGGTATAATGAATAATCTCTAATTACTAATCTCAGATTGATATTTTGAAATAATTAATATTCTCTTTATAGATATATTGTATTTTGACTACTTCATGTTAATCTAACTCGTGTTAAATATTGATTTATTTTCTTTTAGCTTAACCTTACACTTATTATTTTACTAAACTTTGTTTACTTATGATACATATTCAATTCATTTTATTAAAGCTGTTTAACATTTTTTGGCCTGTAAGAATTCCTATGTCAAATTATAACAACAAAAGCCTAATGTAAATGAATATTATGTCAAAAATGTTCTATGATAATGATATTTGCATAGCAAAACTTATAAAATCTTGCTCCATAATCATATACAAAGTTGTCCTTATTGTAAATTGATAGTCAATTTTACAGAATATATCTTTTTTTAATGTTTTTCATTTTACTCTCCAGGTACAAAAAGGGATACAAACAACCAATAAGAAAGTGATATATTGCAGTGCTAATCATGGTTGTATGGTGCCTCTATTGCAGCCTTCCAGTTGCCAAGCATAGCTCATTGCTTTGCCTAAAATGCGAGGGATATGTTCACTTTGGTTGCATGTTGCAAGAGAAGCCAAGCCGTTTTGAGGGTGATGTTTTGTTTGATTTCCAGTGCAAAAATTGTGGAGGCAATGAGGGGGAGCAGATATCTCGTAGTAAACTAACTTGGTTGCAGGCAATACATATCACACTTTATAATCTTTCTGTAAAAGGCAGTGGGCGCCAAGGATTTTTTCGATGGAAAGATGATATATGTCCATTTATCAGCAAAAACTGGAACATGCTTTTTCCAGACAAACCTATGACGAATAACTGGAGAAGCACCGTTGCTGGGACACTTTCAGTCTATTGTTCAAAACTGTTCAAATCAGGCCAATCGATTTTTAAGGAAAGTGGTTGGTGGGCTCTCATGGAAGTAAAGCCTCCACTTAGGACCTATGGAGACGAAATCAAAGTGAAACAGAAAAGCAAGCAGAAGGTCAGCTCTTTGAAAGGAGACTATATTGAAGGGGGTTTGTTTGATATAGGACGTAGAAAACGTAAGCAAAAGCAAAGTGAAGGATTAGATAAGAAAATGAAAGAGGATGATGTGAAAGAAGTATCATTAAATGACAGTGAATTTGAGGTTGGAGTTTTAGGACCGGTTTCGATTACAGAAGACTTAGACAATAGTAATTTTAGTGCAAGCCAGGATGATATTGAAGGAATTATTCAAAGAAAAGACCCCTTTGCTCTTGTAAAGGTTGAAGATTTAGGTAAGGCATTTTCAGAGAGCCTTATTGAACAAAGTGAAACAGGCACCTCTTTGAACGAACCAGGACTGGAGCTCCCTGAGACTCTGAAGTCTGAAGTTGCTTCATGCGACATTTTCAATGAAGACTCCCTCAGTTCAAGTCAAGAACAATTCAAAGCAAAACCTCCAGTTGTCAAAATGCCAACGAAGAAAGATCCAAAGTTAACACCAATGAATTCGATCCAGGAGACAGAATTCTTAAATAAGTTAAACAGTTGTCCTAACGCCATAGCGGCTGATCCAGCTGCAAAACGCCTACAAAGGAAATTGAAACTAAGGAAACTAAAGTTAGAAATGGGTCTACCGCTGTTTAACATAGATAGTGTAGTGAGAAAAATGATTCAGAAAACGGCTCCAGATGGTATTGAAGCAACTTTCACTGATACACTGGGAAGAGAGCTTCCCAAACCGGCCAAGGAGGGAATGAACCAGACCCAGAGTCAGTGCACCTCGTTGCATCATCCTGCTCTACAAGGGGTTAACGTTCTTGACAGATTTCGACTAGGGTTTAGAAAAACTCCCAGGCATCGGTCTAGCAGTTCAATATCGCAAACGTTTATATCTCGTTTAGTGGGTAGGAATGACGAAAGATATCAACGACCTATAGGCAGTCCGTATACACAACGTGTGTTGAAGCCATATATTAGACGAGACTTTGACACAAAACCGTTAAAACTTAAAGTAATGGAAGAGCTAATTGCTTATACTCATCGGTTTGATCAACACTGGATCAGTCCCTGCCCTTCACCTATCGATTACTGTTATGTGCAACCACATCACATACCAGCAGTTAATGCCATGTGTGAAGAATTCTTTTGGGCTGGCATCAATCTATCTGAATGCCTGCAATACCCCGATTTTAGCTGCGTTGTGTTATACAGAAAACTTGTAATTGGCTTTGCTTTCATGGTACCCGATGTGAAGTACAATGAAGCCTATATATCGTTTATTCTTGTTCACCCAGATTGGAGAAATGCGGGTATAGGTACATTTATGATTTATCATTTGATACAAACGTGTATGGGCAAGGATGTGACATTACATGTTTCAGCTTCAAACCCTTCAATGATGCTATACCAGAAATTTGGGTTCAAAGCAGAGGAGTTTATACTTGACTTTTACGATAAATATTTGCCTGAAGACAGTAAAGATTGCAAACATGCATTTTTCTTGCGATTGCAACGCTGAAATTTTTAATAAAATGCATCTTTATGTAAACATGTATAAATCAAACAGTATCCGCGTTTTAGAAAATCAGTACTTCTTGTTTTAACTATTCTAAACGCCGCCCGCCGTTAATTCTAAATATCAAAACGAGGTTTATTCAATGACGCAATGCCTCGTTTTTCAAAATTTCTGTAGAAGTTTCTTTTTAATTTTCTGGGCACGCAAAGCTTTGGAAGTGTATACCAGCTTTATTACTAGGACAAGATGATGTATCAGCTAGCATGAAGCCACTTAAACTATCAGTTTCTCAATAATCGATTCATAGCAAACTTTCTAAGTTTTTGCCCTATTGAACTATTCCCCCCCCCCCCCAACTTTTGCAGCCAGTTCGTCTTCAGCACACAGATTGCCATCCAAGAGCATCAGCCCCGATGTCTGTTTTAAAAATATGTGTCTAGGCTGGTAGGCAAGCCGTTATTGGAAACGTATACACGCGGATAATGGTTTAGACGGCAAAGTCTTCTTTACTGGATAAAGCTGTTTGTAGCCGATTGTTTTAGAGCCGCACTCCTCTGGTTGACCTGCATGGAAATCTAATCTCATTTAGCTAACCGTATCGCAAAAATTATTCGCGAAAGCACCAAATATGATAATATGCACAGACCAACATGTCTATTCTGGCTACCCAAGCAGAGACTGTTGTATTCGGATATGTTTATCTTTGTCTTTACGACCTGTATATCGTTTTTTAATGACGCTTAAGGCACTGTCGAGTTTTAAATGCAGGAACATCCTTCTGTAAAAAGTACTAAACGAAAAGCAATCAGCCTAACGCATACTCAAAAAGGATATCGATGTTTAGGGAGTCCTTGAGCAGGATTTGTGGGGAAACCATAACACTGATTCATATTGAGCGAATGCCAAATATTGGAAAGGATTGGCATTTAACTACAAGCCAGTATTGTCAATTTCGCTGCCAGTGAACACAAGGATAAATTTTCTTTGGCATATACGAAATATCCAAAAGACATGATAAAACCTTTAGCTTTAAAATACCCTGTGTCCGAAGGCTTTATTGTTTTATAAAGAAGGACTAAATCCTATCCTCCGCTTATTTCAAATAAGATGACCGTATCCGAGCGAAGTGAAATTTCAAAAACCTTTTATGTGTCAGTGACATTGATTTGCAGTTTTTGATATGCGTTTAAAGAATTGGAGTGAATATCAACCTTATTTTAAACGTAAAACGCTCAATGAGGTTTTAATTTTATTAGATAGAAAAAACCCACAACGCTATGACCAAAATATCGAGTTCCTTGAAGAATCACTCTGAAAATATAAATCACGAGGCAATTAGTTTTGATTTATAAGGCTTCGCTATGGAACTTGCTAGACTATTCGCATTGTAAAATCTTAAGCATTTGTTGTTTGTTTGAAGAATAGAAGGGCCATGATAATGGGATTGCCCTTTCATAGCTCAACTATCGACCTTCTTTGGAGCTAGTTAAAGCTAGAGCCAATAAACGTTATGCGGTCTCACTGTTCATGATCATTTTGAAGGTTCTTGACAACATTGGAAATTCAACTATCAAACCCTAACCACACTTCAGCTCTCTTCTCTCCTGATTGGCCTCTGAACGTCCTTTCTATTTTGTGATTTGCTGATAGTCGTGATTTGCT
Source organism: Rhopilema esculentum (assembly GCF_057945365.1). Lineage (NCBI taxonomy): Eukaryota > Metazoa > Cnidaria > Scyphozoa > Rhizostomeae > Rhizostomatidae > Rhopilema > Rhopilema esculentum. The sequence goes on from NC_142822.1 coordinate 3,419,445, forward strand.
GATAGTCGATTAATCGTGTCTGATCAGATCCACTGCTAGGGTACTCCTAGTCATTGCCAAACAGGCCAGAAGACAAAGTAAAAAGACCTATTACTGCGCATGAGTCATCCCTCGTTCATGCTATCTATGCACATGCGTAGTAATTATTAAAGGCAATTGCGCATGGTTGTTTTACTGATGTATGATTCAAACCAGGCTAAAGCAATTTCGATTCTCGTAGTCTGTGGTATAGGCTGGAAATTTCCAAGCCGTTTTCAGACCGGGCTTTCTTTAATTTGTGATCATGACAAGAAGCAGCTAGAATACGGCTCGAGAAAATATATCTTCTCTTTGATTTCTCTGCGAGAACTCTTTCGCTCCAGGGACCAACAGCAAAAAGAGTCAAACAACAAAACAACAGTCGCTAACAAGAGTTTTAATTTTTTCACGGGAACTGTTACAAGATTACGACCTTCTAGTGAATCGGTTTGAAATTGAAATTACAACTACTAAGTAGAATCGAGTTCGTTACTCATCGTTCAGAGTCGTTATTTAAGCAAAAACAAGCTACAACTAAAAAAATGGAAAACTAACTTCATTCAGAATCTCCAAGCTATTCAGTCAAAGATACATTACCATGACTACAATGTTTGCTTTCCCAATGTTTCTCAATTGTTGAAAGCAGCTAGAAGCTAATGCTATGATCGTGTGTAGTAGCTTCGGGATTATGGTACACGCCCCTATGGTGCTAAAAGTCTTAATATGCCCTTGAAGCCACAAGGGATGACTAGCATTATCGAGATTAACATAGCAGGCCTAAACAAAATTACAAACCACAAATAGGAATGATTTATACAAGTGTCCTCGGCTGAATGAACGTTGCATTAGAAAATGTTATAGTCCATTCTTACTCAATTGGCAGGTAGCGACGTGCGCTTGACCATGTGTCATCGAAAAATTGAGAACTGGGCCCACACTGACGCAGGCATCTTACTCAAAAAGCAGGCAGACAGTAGCTACCTACTGCCGATAAGAACATAAACTTCGATCTTATTATTGTCACCTTGGCTTATGGTATCATGTATAGGTTGATCTTAAAAGACAGTATTTTTCCAGACATAGCCTAGGCCACCAAGATTTCCTTTTTGTCCATTGCATTAACAATCAGTTCATAGATTTGAGACCACCAGTTTGTTCTTTTGATGTCATTTAACTAAACAAGGACAAAAAATACGACCGTTAAAAGTACTTTCTGCAAGAATTTCACTTGCTTATTTCTACCTGACCCTATTCAAAATCGTTAATTTATCTACATAGTCCGAGAATTCACAAATGGCTGCCAAGAATAAGCCAAAATTAAGATAAAGTTCTCTTCGTTCGTAATGATAGTGCTTTAATTCGTCGATAGATACAGGCAAAACCCAAGTGTATTTATCCTATACGTATTCGGCTGTAATCGTGTGGAAGAGATTACATCATGTATACAAAGTTGCTTTGGCCGCTTTTACCTTACAAGATTAGGACTTTGATGGCGGTGAAGACATAGACAGGATTCTTGACCCCTCTAACTGAGACAACAAGCTGATCAACTCTGCCCTTGTAGTGTGAACCCTTTGGCGCAAAGTAATGCAGCCTAAAGTATCCTCGTCGGCGTATTCTTCGGCTTTTCGTTCGAAGCAGCGGGGTTCCGTATTTAGCAATGCAGTCAAACTTGAAGACAGCACCTGGTCCACGGTTCAGTACCTCGAAGATGAGTAGCATCTTTCTGCCATTGAGTACTGTATAATCCCTATCTCCATACAATGCACGCACCATAATTGGCTGGGCTTTAACAGTCTTCTCTGACAACCTCTGGAAGGCATATCCTTCGATTGTCCTACCACGGATTCTAATTTTAAATGTTTCATCAAAGGATGGGAATGTTGTGTTGAAGATGGTTGTGCCGGTTTCGTGGGAGAGGCGAAGACCACCACGCAATTTGGAGCCATCTTCCCGGAGCAGGTCGACTGTCAAAGTGTTTGGTTTGATGTTCTCCAAGCCAGTGAGTGACAAGTACAAATGGACATCATCTCCTGAAATATGCAAGCAATGAATTTGTGCAAATATTCAACCCTATTTGAACAAGAATTAGATGAGATATCCAAACAATTGAAGCACACAGCATTGGTTGTTGCAAAGACAAAACAGAATTTATGTTTTTCGATAGAGAGTTGTACATTATTCACAACAATGACGAGGTGGCTCTACTAAGTAACCATTAACTTTCCTTACAAATAGCAGTCCTAATAATTTAATACTTCCCAAGGAGAAATTAAGATAAAGTGAAGCTCCATACAGCGGACACATGCAGCACCAAAGTTACTGTCCGTGGTCTTGAGATGTCCGTTGCCTGTAGGCGTCCGCTGTATGGCGGTTGCCGTTGCATGGAGGTTTGTTTAACAAAAAGCCTTGACGGAGGAAAGAAACACAAGGACAAGAACTATTCTCCCATTATGTCTCCGTTAATATGGGGTATTCGTTACTGGAAGGTGTCCGATATTGGGAGTTGTCCGTTAAAACATGGTTTATTACATTTCCGAGCATGATTCGTAAAACATTTCAAATAATTATTTCAGCCCTAAGAGTGTCCAAATATGATTGCTTAAGATAGCTGCAGCCTCCAAATGGACGTGGCTTCAAGTTAAAAGAGACTCCATGAAAAAATGTTTCAAATCAACATCAGTTCAACAAAGTTCAACTTTTTTCAATTCATTCTTACCGAGTAGTGGATGTGACACAGGGATCAACGTGTTCTTGCGCACAAATCGATGGAAAAAGATGAATCCAAACTGAATAAGCTTCTTTGAGAGTGCTCTTGCGATGTAATCATGCACGCCTGTCTCAGGGGGGAAATACAATGTCCAAACTCCAGGAGCCGGAGACTTTATTTCATACACTTTAGCCCTTGAGAGGCTGACGTTGGTTTCCTGGTAAATGCCAGATGGATCTCTCAAGGACACCAGCCTAGCAGTGTCTTTATGTTGAACCGTGACAGAAACAACCAGACGACCAACTGTATTATCAACAGGTATGACGTATTGTTTTGGGTATGGGATTGCTCTCCTGACACGTTTCAGTATAGGCTTGCTATAAGTAATTGGCCTACTATTGGCGCTTGATATGACGGTAGAACTGAGCAGGCTGTTTCGCACCAGCAGAGAAAGCTTCCGCAGCTCAGATGTATCAGTGAGAGCAAACACTTGTCCAGACGTAAACGAGGCTACGTCATGAAACTCTTTGATGTCAATGTTTTTTCCACAACTTTCGGTTTTTCCAAAGAAGTTGATCGTCGATCCGGAAGAATAGGCAGCCACTTTGACGGCATTTATGTTGTCGATAGTGGCGTCTTTAGCATTGGCATCGGTGAAAACAAACATCGGTGATCCGAAGCGTGGTCCAGCGTTAAGGGCTTCCAGCATACCAGTGAACGTTAACTCTGGGCAGTCACCTCCTCCCTTTGCATCCAGATTGTCGATGGCTTCCACGAAATCCTCTCGTTGAGACTGATTTCTGTATGTTATAGGACCATAGCCTTTGAAAAACAACAAATCAATCATAAACAAACGAAATGCATTGTAATTAATGATTAACTAAATATTGATATTTTTTGCCATTTCTATCTGAAAAGCATACCCTACACTTTTAGTCTTAATTGTTTTCCTCGCGAATCCATACAGGGTGGTAATGCTCGGATTACAGTACAATAACAAATACGAACATTGAAATTCCACGACAGTTTTATGGCAAATTAAACTGTTAAAGGTCCCCCTTATCATAAAACGGGTCAAAATCTAAGACCAGATTCTATCAAAAAGTTTATTAACGCTTCAAATATATGATGCAAAATGACAATAAGAAGGGCATAAAGATGGTAAAGTACACTTGTATCGAAATATAATACATGGTCTATTTCTAAAGACTTTTGTAAAGAGGCACTCTTTTTTTGAACCGAAGTGGTCCCTCACTTTTCGTACAGATGTTAACTCGCAATTTCATTTGATGATAATCCTAATTTCGCAGCTACTTATTTTTGTTAAGATTGACATTTAAATACGAATGGTTTGGGAATGATGCAGAAGCCTGATACAAGGATCATGTAACACGGCCATGGGTGAATATTAAGCTCTAAAGATGATCGAATCACTTATCTTTCATGGTACATAAGACTCGAAACATGATCTAACTTCACAACTGTTTTCAACTTCATCTGTCTGACTTTTTATGGATTATTTCAAACTTCCTCGCCTCAATGCAGATCCGGATAGCTCTAATTACTATGGTATTGAGACAATATCTTATTCAGCATTCTGAACATAATTTGTGATCAAAGTAGAATAGGTATGTCAACCAACCTGGGTCTCCAAATGGCGATAAAATGTAGTCGACATCAAATTCGCGAGTTTCAGTTATAATTCTTTTGGCGATGGCTTTTGCTGCAAGAATTTCGTTTTTCATACTGCCAGTTGTGTCGATAACAAACATCAAAGTTGCATCACCACGTTTAGCGAAAACCTCTTCAAAAGTATCACTTCCTATTTCCTTTTTTATCTTTTCCATGTATTTTGTCGCAGCCTTCTGAACCTCAACTGGCTTCAATCCGAGATTGAGCTTGCTCTGTAAAAAACATAAGTTCTCTCTATGCAGTTTTGTAAGTTATACCTAGCTAAATTAACGTTTAGAGTTCAAACTCAAAAAGAACCCCTTCAAAAAAGCTGATAACAAACAAGCGATTTGTATAAAGCTGGTCTTTATCAAATTAGCAATTCTTCTTGTATGAATTATAGGAAGCTTAGAAAGACAAATCACTCTGTGTATATGTTAATGGTTGAAAACAGATCTGCAATACAGATCTGCAATATCATCTTTGAAGCAAGATTTCTTTATCTAGATGTATTAAAAAATACAGTTACACAGAATTTTTGTATTAAAAAAGATTTATTGCAAAATATTTCTATAAATGACACTGAACTATACCTTCATGAAAGCAAACAGTGATTTCCCAAAGGTGGTTCTTGCAAAGTCAATATCACCACCGCGCCCAGCTGTTTTGATAAAGTGCAGCAACTCTTTCTGTCTCTGCTCTGGTGTAAGCAGGAGAGCTCGTGGGTTTCGACTCACAATTTCATCGGTCACTGCTCTTTGTATCTGGTATATGACGCTGTAAAACTTGGCTGTGTAAATATAATATTTGACATGAGAGATTGACATGTTCTTTAATTCAGATGAAGTACTTGTGTGCGAGGGAAGGATGGTGGGGAATATTTTACAAACAGAGTACAAAATGAATGGCATTGATAAAACACACAATTAAGTACAGCATTGGCTGTTCTCTCTTTTATGGATTTGCAGCGGCTGAGATCCAATTTATGCAATTTAATGAAAATCAAGACCGGTACAGACAGCCATGAATTTATCTGACATACACCCTTTTATTTTAAGAGCACACTTCATAAAAACACCGAGACTTGATTTGCCGAAAAGCAATACTAACAAATAAAGAATTCCAGCTCCTAATGGAACATTAGAAGAATAAATTATGTTCTTTTACGAAAAATTGTGTACCATGTAACAAAAAAGGAACTTTATCAGCTAATCAACGACACTTCTAAAATGTTATTTATTGGTCTTAGAAACAATTTATAGTATAAGAATGTAGAAAAATCAATGTTGATATAAGAAGAAGATCTCAAAACACCAAAGCCTCAAATTATCAAAAGAAGAAGAATATAGGGCCAAGGAAATAAATGCCTGACGTAAAATGTGCTCTTCAAAAGAAATGGAGTTACAGACAAACAGACGTCCTCCAAGCACTGAAAAATGACAAATGTCTTGTATTTTCAGAGAAGATATCGAATGGTCGAAATGGCGACCAACTCACACTTGCTTTGTTGAAAGGAAAAACGGATTTAGCCATTTTAAGATAAAAAATACAGTCATGGTTTAGACAACGGGTCGGTAAAAGACAGCCTGACCACTTATTAAGAGAATCGAATTATGGGTACGACTCTCCAAAGCCGCAATGATACCAAGCAGCCACGTCTACAGAACTGAAGCATGTAATTTATTGGAAATGAAAATCACGTCATTTTCAGCAGAGTCCGAATGCTGTTCATATAACTGGGTAACAGTATGGCAAACAGGTCTTTATGGTGTTCGATTCTGGCATAAAGATTTGGGACAAAGGCAGCTCGATGATGTGATATGGACATTCTCATAATGATGTAGCCTTTGTCGCGAATAACGAGGTTTTGCAGACATATTGTTTCTAAGTTCTTAATAGAGTCATTGAGGTATTTCATATGGTTATATACAATTTTCAAACAATTTTGACTAGGAAACTAGAACAGGGTGAGCTCGTGAATAGAACAGGGCGACAAACCAAAATTGTGAGAGTAAATTGGTGTAATGACCATATCTTCATGTTAATGCTTCAGACGACAAGTAGAAAGGAATAAAACTTTATAGATTATTTACAACGGTAAAAAAATGCACTTGCCAAAGAAAAATAAAGTTCATTGTCATATCATCACCATGAACAGATGACGTCAAAGCATCGTTAGGTAAAGCCCTGTTTATCTTAGTGGGGTCATTTTTCTTCAAACGTGATTAAATTGCAATTTGTGAGCACTAACTGATCTTGCAGGTTTACCCAATCGAGCAACAGTTACATGACTTTTTGACTCTATAGTGTTATGATCAATCGAATATACTTTTTTCATGCATTCCTATCAAAGTAAAGATTTTCCCGTAAACAAGGTATAAAAATCAGTAATTCTCTGATTTGAAAATGATAATAATGCCCAATTTCACAATATTAGTCACAAGACCATAAGTCAAAAAGTTATCACATCATGTAAACATATTCCTGAGAAGCTGAGGTATAAACAACTGAACTTACTCTTTGCAACAAATCACTGTAATTTGGTCTTGTTTTTAAACGCTGTGAACAAAGCCAAAACAACAGAAATGCTTTGATAAAGTTTGAATAGTCATACCCCAGTCAATTATGAGAACAGATTCAACTGAATTTGCACAAGGGTGTTTTTGTAGTGTTTTTAGACAGTATTCTCAAACTCTAAAGATCTAAAAATTTGTTGCTATGATGCAATATTGTTACAATCAGCTATCCTACCACACTATCTAGCAACAGATTACATGAAATCGTCTTTGCTCGCCTCAATTATAAACGGCCAGTCTGTTTCATATGGAAACGCAAAACTTAACAAGCATTGTTTCATGTCGGAATTGCTGGCCAGTCTGGCAATCAGCTTTAGTTATAGCATTTGCGAGACGAAATGTATCTTTATCAATGCAAGATATGCTAAAGTGACCGGCTCTTTTGATGTTCCAATACATTATCATGAATCAAAATACAATAAAGAATATTTCATAGTTTAACGTCTACGATTTCATCAAAGGGTTTGGGTCCTTTGGTGACTAGCCTTGCCAGTGACCTTGGCTCAAAATTGATCTCTGGATAACACTGGAATATACGACAGATTACTGTTTGATTAACATCTTATCCCCTATTTGGTCTTGTATTGGAAAAATTTGCATAACAAATGTAAAAGCTGGCTGCATTCTTTTTGGAATTTGATGGTATCATTCAATATCTTTTTTATTGCTATGCACTTATTACAATAAGAGTAGACAGATCTGAGAATGTGGTTCCTCTAAAAGTTGCGCAATTTTGCAACTTGAGCTGGCTCAAGAGTGGGGAAAGGGGGGGGGAACATGCTCCCTTCAACCAAACATCAGGATCTCATCAGGAAAAAGTGCCAGACAATTAGATAAAACTGTCATTATCACTGCGATGGCACTAACCAATTTTGAATGTTTCGAATTTGAGCAGATGTACAAATCACAATCGAGCAAATCTGAACTTTTAGATTGCCGCTGTTCTTAAATTTTGTTTTGAAGATTAAAATGCTATCCTAATGGAGAGGATTGCAGTTTTTACACTTATCTTTATTAACCAAGAAGTCATCAGTTCCAGAAAAAGTTATGAAAATATCTCAACTAATTCTTCTTTCAATGAATAAGATTATAGAAAACTTATTCAATTTTGTCAATCAAGTTGCCGTCGACTCTATCATTTAACCAAGAAAAACCGCGTTTTGCCCCGGGTCTTAAGACACTCTCCTCAGGATGATGATTTTTTTATAAATCTTTTGTTACAAACAGAAGGAAACAAATGAGGCATCTGCTCTACAAGTCAAAAGTTAAATCCTCGTTAACATGACATAAGTAAAAGCTTCTGATTTTGACATCCGTACAGCATTAAAGTGTATTCTTTAGTTTTTTGAGACATGAACGTTGCTGAAATTTTACTGGCTTATTTAGTTGGATTGTAAGATAAAAACAGGTTTTAGATCTAGCAATATAATGAAAACTTGATTAAAATATATTTAAAATGAAAACTTGTCTCTTCCTCTTATTTTTTCTACCCCGCGTCAAACTCTTGAAAAAGAAGGGCCAAAATTTACCGTAGACGAGAAAATAGAGTAAAACAAAACCGCATACACTTCCTTCATTGACCAACTAACTTTTTCAGGTTGTCTAGTCCGTTCTGTAAAACCATTTTGTTTTAACACATGATAATAATTTAATAAGCTCTAACTGAGTTTGGAACATTATTCGTTTAATGATTAAAAGATTTTTAATCATTCGCAATTGAGTTAAGGATATAAGTTGATTTCAAATATACACAAAGTATAGAAACTTTATTATAGGTGAAATAAAAGAGTATTTTATCGGTCTCTCCTGGTGATAAGGGCAAAAAGCGATAATTTACTTTCGGCCAACAGGAAAACAGACCCCTGTGGTTGGACAATACACCGATTGCATAGAAAATAGCTCAACAATCAATGGGACTAATGGTGATAATAGTTAAGCACTATCTGAATTATTCAGACCTAATCATTTGCAAGTGCTTATTCATGAAAACAAGCAAAAACATAAAGCAAAGAAAATTCAACCTGCAAGTGATAACAAACCCCTTGAATTTTAATAAAAACGTTTATATGAAGGAAATTTTCAGTGAAGAATGTTTAGGGACCCTAGATCAGTATCTGGAAAAACTGGCTCTCGAGTGTACTTGCTTCAATAAATTAAACCCTGGGCTTAAACTCCTTTAAAACCTGATTGGTATGCTCAATCCGTGGATTTCGGCTCAGGCTGTCACACTGTCTAATACTTTCAGTCAAACTGATTATGGTGAAAATGTTCTTACTGAATGGGCCCTGCCTTCTCATATAACCACAATGAAGAGATCAGAATGTATTGTGTCTGTAGATGTTCCACAAAACACGTTTTTAAATTTACCGATTCATGTAAGCAATCATTTTTGGATATCATTCATCTCCTTCGAAGTTCAATGTTTTCTGTCATAAAATTTGAAAACTAGAAAATTGTCTTCCTCGTATCGTTATTAGGGAGAAATATGTTGGGTCCCAAGACAGCAGCTTTAATCCTGAAAACAGTCTCACACTTTCAGGAAGAAGGCAAAAGTCATTTTTGGAAATTTCGTTTTAATGAAGCCAAAAACATTATGTATAGAAAAGAAAACCAAAAAGATTTGCAAAATTTCAGGAAAAATCATTAATAAATCTTATATTCGTTAGTTTTATTCGATGTTGCTGCGAAACCACCAACTGTAAACAGATAGGTACACCTCACTCCGTTGACTACAGTTAAATTTCTTTTGTAAGGATGTAGCAGAATATGCAGTGAAATTCACACAGGATAAAATATGAGATTCTAATTTAAAAAGCCCTAAAATTCTGCAGCAAACCTTTATTGTGTCTTCGTTTTAGACGAAGAAATTAAATAAGCTGTAATCAACATTGGAAGCAAGAAAAGGAACGATGGGGAAAATGACTCTTATCCCCAAATCTTCATTAACATCGAAAAAAATAAAAGAAAAACTTCTCCTTATTACTGCTTTTGCATCAGCAGCATTAGTAAATATAGAAAAGTCAAACAAATACAGGAAAAAATCAATTTACCTGGAGGCTCTTGCCCAAAATTTGCTTCTTTGTAATATTTGACTAATACATTCCATACAAGTTGTATCGTTTTGCCAATATCGACCGTATCAGCATTTTGCGCGACAGCCTTTCTGCTGCATGTAACACACAGAAACGCAACAAACAAACTGGCGTATATAAGTCTCATCGTTAAAGACAGAAATCCAACTTCAAAATAAACTGGTTCTTGAGGCAAATATTTTCTGTATGCCCTTCAAGTTCTCGGTTTTATAATGTGGCCGGTTGTCCCAGTGTTGTACGCCGTTCACTCGTTAGCACAACTGATTAGAAGATTGGCCGCCTGAACAACTGGATATCGAGTTCATAGGTCGTGGTGTTAAATCCAGAAGGGAGGAGCTTAGGGCGACGCGATGGCCTCAAATATGTGGCTAGCCTCTTCTTCAACGAAAGTCGAAGAAGTGGCAGCCATACCCACATTTAATCGGATTGATGAATGGATTGCTTAGTTAGATTTGTAATGCATATGTACATTTAATGCTCGCTTGTGTTTAAAAATCTGAGAGAGGATAAACTATTATATGCGTTATCTAACGCTGGTCGAAATTAAGATGACTAACTGTTGAAAAACGTTCACAAAATCTGTTTATTCTCTATTTAAAAACATACCATACAGATTTATTTGTGCCTACAAAAGAAAGTCTTTATTGCTAGAGTTATTATCTTGTATCTAGTAGCGATTTAAATCTAAACCTGGTGACCCATTGAATGATTAGAAATACTACGTAAACATATCCAACGTCATTGGTGGCTGCTTATTAGAGAGACTTGTGATTGATATTCAATCAATACAAGTAATCTGGTGTTGAAATAATGCAAGTAATACCGGCTGAGATGGCTGTTTAATTTGGGCATTCTTCGTAACCCACCATGACTGTTAAATATTAAAAGACCCAGGATAGCCAGAAATTAATGACCACGAATCGAGTTTATATGTTTTCAAAAATGAAACACAAATTTGGCTGGTGATTGATTGCTATAACGAAACCTGCAAAACAACTGGCTCTCTAGTTTATACAACTAGTTTATACAAGCAACTGAGGAACAGATTGGGCAGATGGGGTAGAAAAGAAGTCAATGCTGTTTAGGTTCACAGGCTCACTGGCGAATTTGTTAGTAGGTGACTGTTGATTGATCTCTCAACGTACTAGTCCAAACGATTATAGGTTCAACTGACAGATAGAATAAAGGATTCAAGAAGAAAGCTGCATTAAATGAGCCTAATGTTAATTTAACGAATGGCTGATCGAGTAAGCTTGCTTTTCAGTCTTAAAAGATACCCATGAATAGCAATTTCTAAAGCCATTCGAAGAATACAAAGTGTTACTTTTAACGCAACGCTTTCTATCTAAACAGTAGAAACATTTTTGAAAATTAGGAAAGATACAAGATGGACACAAGACTGAAAATGAAAATGTCTTCAGTTATTTTGAATGATGTTAAGCAACTCTCATTCAAACATTCCTTTGAATCAATTTATGAACGAGAGAAGAAAAATTTTTAACCTTGGGACCTGTGAGATAACAAATAGGCGAATAATGAGTCTAAAAAACCAATGACCAATGAAGAATCGACCGAAGAGTCAATTGAATGATTTAGAACATATAGAAAAAATACTAAACATCATCTCTGGAATGCTGGAGTTTAAGAAACAGGAATTGAATCCCCTATGGTTACTTGCTTGTTAGCCATTTTACCCCAGCATCTAAAAAAGCTAACGTTTGGTTTCGAATGTTAACGAGTTTCATCTACTTTTGCCGTGTTGGCATTGGCATGAATTGCGGTGGAACGTCATAGCTGGCAATTTGGGTGGCCTCGTGCTGGCTTGGAAGAAGCTTTCGAAGTTTTAATCAACTTTTTGGCGGTGGAGAAGGCAATAGAGCAACACGAGATTAAAATGAAATTAGAGATAACTTATCAAAAATTATAATAGTTCTGTGTAGGAGGGTCTGCATTTGGAATCGTTTGTGGAAGGAGATATCGAAGATTTAATCAAACATTTGGTGGTTGAGAAGTGAATAAAACAACACGAGATTAGAATGAAATTAAAGAGATAATTTTCTATCATTCCTTAGAATTTTGTATAAGTTGGGTCTATACTATGAATCGATTGTGGGAAAAACACTTTTGCAAAACAGTGTTAAGATTCATTTGTAAGGAATATTGTATTTGGAATATCTAGATAAATCTGGTAATAAATCTTATTTTTATTGTTGATTGATTTCTAAAGAAGAAACGTCATTTTGTTTTTAGAGTTTATCATATATATGACAACAAGCACAGAATAACAATTACAGAAATTTACAATCAGATGAGAAAAGCCAGATAGGTTTATAGCAGGCATGTCAAATGCCATCGCTAGAAATGAAGGGTAGGCCCGCAATTGTGGCGAACCAATATCGGTTTGAGCAGCATAAACCAGGATTTGCTTGAAGAAACTCTCCAAGCTGCTTTCAGGCTTCGAGGTCATAAATGGGTGGTGACTACTGAATTCGTTTCATAAACAACCGCGGCGGTAACGATAAGCTTAAAATCTCTAAAAGTATTTTGCGAATATGAATAATAAATCAATCATGGTTTACTAAGGGCAAGTCAAAAAGGATCAGTGCCTTAGTCGATCCCTTCAAAGAAAATCACCGGGAAAGAGAATCAGAGAAGTCAAGAAATTGACTGGGCATTGATGAGACGTCTCTCTGTAATATCGTGAAATCTTTTAACTGATACTTGGTATGCCAGAAACTGCTATGCAAGAGAATGGGACGTTTTAAAGTATAAATGAGAATCAAAGAAGTCAAGAAAATTGTTTGGGCTTTGATGAGACATTTTCTTGTAAACATCGAGAAATATTTTAACTGACACTTGGTAGGCCAGAAGTTAAGTACTTGGTAAAGCACGTAAGTAGGTTGCTTGAAGCAAAAATATGGAACAATAGCAATCTCAATGCAAAGGAAAAATTAAAGCAAATTTAAGTAATTCTGACGACAGACGAAAGGACAATTTCCTGAACATATATGATTCATTCTTCGTGTGATAAACGTTTAATCAATGGTACTTGTCAGGCTGGGTTGAAAATCACCTTAACTAAGAAAAGATATTTTAGGCTATGTAAGTGAATCTGTAAAGTTTCAGTTAAAATTTTTTATTCTGAATAAACAATTATCTTGACATTTATAGAAAAAGAACAGCCAGGTAAATTAATACTTAGAAATGATAGTCTAGCATTGAATTTATGTAACTGTTTACAGCAGCATAAAAAGTTATGTAAATGCAGAAGTTTATGAAAATAGCAAAGAATAACATGTTTCAGCCAAAGCAAAAAAGACACTAAGAAAGATTTAAAAGAATGGCAGGACGCCAAGGCAATAGGAAAATTTCAAAGCAAGGCATTGATTTCCGACAAATGCAGAATGTCATTGCAAAAGGAAATTGTACAAACACGACAAAACATGACAGAACATGACAGAACACGACAAAACATGAGAAAACACGACAAAACACGACACGAAATGACACGACAAGACACGACACGAAAAGACACGACACGACAAGACGAAGATTGCATCGAAATCACAAAAAAGAATAGTTAAAAGCAAATGTGATGCATAAGCCAGAAGCAGTCTTGGTTTAAAGCCAAACTTCAAGAAGAAGAAACAAACAACCACAAAGGTAACTCCAAAACTGAATGTCGTATGCATAAATGTTATAACAGCAGCAATAATGGTATATGCATAGCAAGTTTTAAAATAAAGTACGGCAAAGCTCAGAGCACTAGAAGTATTATTGCAAATAAGTTACTCAATGTTGAGAGGTTTCTGGCATTCTGGTTATTTTCCTATACTCTGTTCTGTTGTCAAGGTTACTTTCTAATTTTTCAGGCAGTAGTGAAAAGCGGGAAAATCTTATACTTCTTGAGTGTGAGCTTTAGGCCAGTCCTTTGGAGGAGCATTTTACATCGATTGATCTTTGGCTTGCCACAATTATAGGTCCGTTAACAGAACGAATTATGGTCAAGACAGATAAGGAACGCCCTTTCGTTTAACCATATTGAGTCAATTTGAGGTTATCTTTGAGAAACAAGACGAAACTCAAGCTTTTATGGTGACAATTCTAGGCAGAATGTCGAGTGATTGGGGCTTGGATATTCTACTTCAATTATATGATTTTCAAGCATTATTGTCTTGAATTGTCTTTAAAAAACATGTACGTTCTTTATATTGGTTCAGAATGATTCCTGGAACTGGTCTAAGATACTGGAAACGTCAGCAAAACATATTTTCACTTCTTTTGCAAGAGGAAATATGTTGATACTTGCTCATACAGACATTTTCAGGTGCAAACAATAAAAAACCGACAATAAAGATCGGTATCTTCCCCCAGTGAACACGCATGCATATTTCGGCATTTTGGAACATCATCTGAATTTGTTCTATCTGCAATTTTAGAATAGCAAAGGTAGCCAATTGAAAATTTCAAAGACATCATGGCTTGTCTTTGTGAAATCGTAGCCCAATCACAGACCAAACTCAACAGCAAGAAGGCTGGCCTGTCTTGGAATGGCAACAGACGATCTATTGCAATGAAAATATTGTATATGAACAGACATGGAACAAATCTTGAAAGATGAATAGTGTTAAGAATTTTTCCTTCAAAGGTGAACAGACATGAGACGACTTTGCGGTCGGTATCTTTCAAAAGATGATAATTCTTTGTAAAATAATAGCAAAACTTCGTGCCCCACCTTATCACACCCATAGCCTTAGCCAAAAGTGAAGACAGGAAATTCAGGCCAATGAAATACTTCCTTTGATTTTTCGCATAAATATATCAGCGAATAGTGAACCAAACAATGACGGGATTCTTAAATGATTTCGCCACAAATAGGTTGTTTAGGGAAATTAGTTCGTATTTCTATGATCGGTTTCCTAATTTTGCCAAAAACATGAAACTTAATCTATATCTCTCTCTAATAATTAGCCTACATCACGAAATATCTAATTCAATCTTCTTAAGGCCTATTACAAAACGATCTTAAGGTTGATCACTCTTAAAGGTTTGGATTGCTGGCTCATTTTCTTATACTGGCTTCTGTTGAACCATGCTTAGTGATTTTTTCTATATCAACAATTAAGTTGGAACAGCTCTATTAAGTAATGGCTTTACACTTGCAAAATAAACAGACTTTCTCAAAATGCATAAAAGTATTTGTAAAAAAGAGTAGCTTGTTGTTACAAGCTTTTCTTTTTAGCTTCGTCGATTAAAACCTGTTTGTCAAAGATAATGATACTTTGTACGTAAAGATAATTGTTACTTGTTTCATCAAAGTAACAAGTGTGTAATTTCTGGCAAAACTATGTTGTGATATCCTTAAAGGACTCATGCAGTAGGAACCGTGAAGAAAACGGTGAAGACTATTATTCAAAGATAGGAACAAATTATCGAAAAAGACGATCAACCATCCAATATGGGAATTATAAGCAACAGCATAAAAACAAAACCAAATTTGCAGTAATCGGGTCCACAACTACGGATTCAAACAGCATTTGCCCCTTTCAGCTTTTTACAATGTTAAAATGGGCCTAGTTCTGTGCTCATTGCCAATTATCGAGATACCTACAGAATATCGAAATAAAATGGCATTTACAAAAGAATTAGTAAAAACTAGGAATTATTTTTCAAATGCCTTTTTACTCAAGCCTGCCCCCCTTGCCCCTTGCTCGTTCCGGTGTCCCTGCATTTAAATATGTTTTTATAAGACCTAAGCAGCAAGTCTGCAAGCGTGCATTGGCCTCGAGTATATAAACGTTATGTTGGTATTGTTTGTTTGTCCGCTGGTTTTTTAGAGAATTGCTTGAAAAATTTATTGAAGTACTAAGGGAAATCTCTGCGCTGAAACTTGAAACATTTTCTGCGCTGAAACTAAATATGAAAATTTTGGCAAATTTGATAACCGCCCTTGAACTTGACCCTTATGAACTGGTAACTATGATATACTGTAGCACAATTATTCACGGTAAGACAATCCAATTAAAGATTTAAACAATGTTTCATTCTGCGGAAGGCAATAGACGTGCTTCCATGACTTAGAGCGCCTAGGTGCTTAATATCTGACAATTATCAGAGCCCGTTTATTCCTTTCCCTGTATCCCTTGTTTCATTCTGTGTGCAACTCATTATAAAGACACGTGAGTTTTGATTCGAGAACTAATTATCTCAATGAACAAATGTTTTCATTCAGCTTCCGCAGTTGTCAAAAACGTAGTCTGCGTTGCAGGCCCTGCGAAGGAGAAGGATTAAGCAAATTACTAGATAGGGTATACCTGAGGGGACCGAAAGCAGACTGAGAGAACAAATAGAAAGTTGAGCCTACTTTGGACCGTTGCACGTTATCATTGACCACTGTTTTAGCGATTCCTGCCTCCTATAGAACCTAGGCTCCACGAAATGAAACCTAATCCTTCCAGTGATACTAAAATACTATTTGAATATTGAATTGCTCACGTTTAATCGTGCCGAATGGGCAACTAAGGAATTTCTTCATACCAAAAAGAAAAAAAGGAGAAGGACCATGTAATACGACCATTTTGCATTTTGGGAACCATGTCAGGTGTAAAACCAGTGTCGCATTACTTGATACATTATCTTTACAAACGTTTTCCAACAAAAACCACCGCCTAAAAGACATTTTGCAGGTGTTGTAAATAGTCACTGGGTTGCAAATTGACTGCCTGAGAACTTAGATGCATATTAAGTAGGGCTTCAGTTTCAAACTCAGGTCTGCACTGCGATAGATTTGGAAGTGTAATATAATTTCAATAAATCAATGCCCTTACTTCAATGCAGAGAAAATAACCCTTACTACAATGGTAACAGATTTCAGGGACAGATTTTAGTAACAGTATCATACCAGAATATAAATTGCAGACTTGATATATCTGTAGGAGCTTTCACCCAAATATTCTTGCTGCCAGTTTGAAAGGAAACTTGATTCCTACTTAAAATGAAATCAAAGAAAATTTTCATTTATTTCATATCATAACTTTGAATTAATTATAAGTGGTTTAACCATCTCATAACCATCACTGATTTGAAAAGTTAGCTACGGTTTTAGATCAAAATTACTCCTATGACACGGTATACTTAAAATCTTAGCCCTATATTTCTTCTTCAATATCCATATCACTGGGCCTTATCACCTTATCATGAATTAATACTTCTAATATGGTAAAATTCTGTTATATCTGGAGGGTGTGGCCTATTAAAATCCATCTCCTTCTGATAGAAACTGATAAGACTTCGACCTCGCCTAATTTCACACCAACTGATTTTCGATCAGCAATTAACAGACTAGCCTTCAGATTTCGATAAATTATCATTCCTTAATAAAAACTAGTACGATCAAAGATTTCGAATTATAAAAGTTGAGCCTGAAAGATCAAAATGGTGTGGGAAACTCAGATACGCTCTGAAAGCAAAAAAAATCAGCCGAAGTTGATATCTAAACATTGTGAATTCACAGATGATTCTTTTCATGTTTTTGGAAATTAGTTCTGTAACAATCTATGAGCATTTTCTTCAACACACTTCACACTGAATTAAAGACATTACGCGGTTTTGCTTGACTGATTTTCTATCTGGAGGCTATGAACCATGATCTAAATTTTGCAAAGACGACGACTTGAAAAAATGTTGAAACGAAAGATATTACGCAGCAAATTTGGCTTATGAGTTGAGTTAATCAGTAAATCTTTGTCTAGTTCCGACAAACAGGAATAAAATTACGATTGAAGCTTTATATGTGACCTAGCTTATTTCACTGTGCCATTCAAGGATTCAAAATGCTTGCTATTGCTCAATAAAACCCACAACACCCGATACGACGTAATTAGTGTGAATAGCCAAGTATGGGGCTACCCTCAACCTGGGGGTGAGCAGCCACTGGGCTTGAAGGAGGCAAACAGTGGCTAGCAAATGTAAATAAAGTGGGAGGGGGTATAGTTATTTTGGATATCAGCACGCGAGGAATTCAAAGAAATTGGGGAAATTGCGAAGGGAGGGGGATTGCCTCTCTAGTTATTACAAGTGACATTAAGAATTGTTAACCTTTCTTTACTCACGACTTTCATATTATCATTTATACCTATTCCGTTGAAAAGTTTAAAAAGTTGCGTATCAAAATTTGAGAAATGTTGAGAATAATCGCATTCAAACATAGAAAAGTCTCTCTTCATGGCACCTTCGATTCAGATCCTTCAGTTGCTACTCTTACAAATTAACAGGGTATTGCAATAGATAGATACGACAAAAGCATCTGTCATCAGGAAGACTGTCATTCACGCTTGCATATGTTTGTAATAACCTGCTGCAAATCACGGTATTATTAATGTGGTGGTTTCGTTAATCAAGTATTTAGCACAAATGATCTTCGACATACCAGCATTACATGGCACACTCCTTGCAACTATAAAAAGGCAGTCATGTGGGGACTCCTTCAGAAGAGATATGAGACTTGAGGAAAATTTTGTAGACAGGAGGCTCCTTGTCGAATTATTTATGAGTATTAACTTCAGAACTAATAAACTAATGACAAAAACCCTTTGATCTGAAAAGTCATTATATATTCAGTATATAACAACTGTTTGCTATAAAAACCGAATTGACAGTGACTTTTTGTCGACATTTTACTTACAGTGTGTAACATTCAAAGTAGGCAATCGTTGTTAAGGTGTGTGGAGAGCTATGAAAATCATACATTGAGAATAAAAAAAGACAGAAAATTTCCATAACCCGAGCATTTCGGTCACTGAGAACTAAAGTAAAAAGTAAAAATCAATGTTTACAGTAAAAGGTGGAAGATTTAGAAATTCGCTTGAGCCATCATTTTTTAAAACAGAATGTATGAGAGAGCGTAAAATTATTGTCAATAAGTTTTCACTGGAAAAAAAACCAAATTTACATGAAATTTATGCTCATTTTTGTATTTGACTATCTAAACTAAATTAAATTTATACTTTCTGGTGCTTTTAATGAACCAAATCTTGAGATTCTCTCTAAATATTCAAAAGCCAAAGCATCATTGGTTCAAAAGCTGAGTCACTTCTGTATAACTGAACTTACAAACTTGTGAGTTAAACAGCTAGGCTTTCTAAAGTTCATTTCAAAACGAGTTTTGCTCGTCTTCAACCACTCTTGAGGTATCGAATGCAGGCTGTTAATTTGGCTCAAAATTCATTGTCAGTCCTCGGCTTTGGAAAACTTACTTTCTTGAAGTATTTAAGCAAGTATTATGATTAGAATTCTGAATTTAGCAAACCTCCATTCATGACAAACCAGAGCATAATGCTCAATGCCTGCATGCTAATAAGGATCCAGTGGTAGAAAGGCTGTTACTCTTTATCTTTCTTTTGTTACTTTTTATCTTTTTACCCAATTAGACATGGATATAAAGTTTTTATTAAGGATACTTTCTGTAGTTGGAGACAAATCACGACTCAAAAATACAGTAAGAGTGTATTTTGTTGTTGTGTAGAACCTAGAGATTGATAGTAGCTTAGTCTATGGAGAAAGCTTTTCAAGCGTTTTGCAAAATGTTGTTAATCTACTACGAGCAATAATTGTGGCTTAGAAAAAAGTTTGGGTAAAAGTCGGATACATAAGAAATGTCGGCATCTAGGCCTTGTAACTTTCACGACCTATTACTGCTTCAAACAGATAGACAGTATCTAAGCTGCAAATGCAGCTCAACGCAAAATCGAACTGCCTTTAGAAGCATAGTGGAAATGCCAAGCTAGCTGGATACTGGGCAACAGCTATTCTCCGATTTAAAATTGTTTTTGAACTTTGCGATTGAGCATTGTGAGAAATCTGCCAAACCTCGTTCATGTTCGTTCATGTGATTCCTCGGTACTAAGTATTAGTTTTGGTCGATTTTAAATGATATGGGTAGTTTTTGTGTAGTCTCTTGTGTATAAGATAGTACCAGCTCGTTTTTTCTGACAGCACAAAGTCTGTGTCTGTGTACTTTTGTTCTGTTACTTTTGAAACTGCTTGTACAGAATTAGGTGGCTAAAACCGACCCTCAGTTATTCAAGATGGCGTTGTACCCGATATGAAAACCCGATAACCATTGCATATCGATTTTCCCAAATACGCTGCTTTTTTCCTAGTACTTAGAGTTATGAGTTTACAAAGAAAACCTTCACAAGGTCCCTTCTGTACAAGGATTCCAGATCAAAACGCTGCATTCAATTTATAACAATTTAATAAAGTTCAATCTTTGCACGTATTTTGCGCAGTACTTTTGTTTAATTTCTCGCGCTAGCCACATTGCTGGCTAAGTCCGACACAATTTTGTTAACGAATTCTGGACAGGCTAATAGAAGAATAGCTACCTATAAATGCACTGTACTGTTATAGGCAATAATGTTAGTCCATATTTTTTGCAGATTGAATAAAGAAGACACAGCATACCTGGTGGCTCTTTATCAGGAACTCTTTCCTTGTACCATCGAATAAGAGACTCCCAGACAAACTGTAAAGTTGCACTGATGTCTTGAGGCTTGATTCCAGCAGTTATCTTTAGGCCCTGTGCATCTGAATTGGGCAGAAACACAAACGATGCTATTATCATAAATACAGGAAACAAGTGCATCTTGCTGCTTGACGTTTAAAAACAGTTGAAAGACCAGGTAGTATAGTTTGCAATGACGGGGCCTGCGTACTGGCGAATGTTGAACTTGAAGAGTGCAAAGCAACGGTTGCACCGCTTTTTATATAAAGGGCTTAGTAATCTGAGACATTTTTCAAAGCGATATCACAAGAGGGTGCTAAGTCTTTTAATTAGGCGCTCAGGACGTTTCCTAAACCCAAGAAATATTTCCTGTGATAGTTGAAAATGCAATTATTATGCTTACGCCTTGTATGATCTGAATGAAAAAGAAGAACGCCACCCAGCCCTCATCCGGACATATTTAGCGAATAAAGGTCTTATGATTGGATGAAAAGTAACGCAAACTAAAACATCATTTAAGAAAAACGTGAAAACAGAGTACAGAGGAAGATGGCTTTCAACTGTTCAGATTTTCTTAAAGTATAAAAGCTGATAGGGATAAAATGTGACTTTTGGCATAGCACTCCCACAAAAAGAAAATATTTTATTGAGAGATTTAAAAAAGATATGCCTTTGACTGTCTCTCTACCACACTCACTACCACGATGTAGTCTGCAGTCTGTCCAAAGCCTCTATAGGTTAGGAAATAGGCTTATATCGACATCAAAGAACTTATACACAGAAAGCAACGTGTCCTGAAATATTTTCTGCTGCAAGTTTCAAGAGTACTTAGCCAGGACATGATTTTTTAAATATTAATTTAGCTGGTCCTTACTGGAAATTTGATGGCAACGTTACTTTTCAATATTTTAACAAGCAATTTACGGATTTCCTCTCGTAAAAAAGCTCAAGAAATGCAATTAGAAGGCTAATTCTTTAGACACCGGAATCAGAGACTTGTCCAGAAAAGGTGGAAGAAAAGGGTTGCGAAACGTGGAGGATAATGACAGAACTGTTAGCAACAACAAAAGCTAAAGATGCTCTACCCAGGTTGATATAACTATAACGTAGATAGAAATCACTTGCTCATCCCTATTGAAGAGAACAAACGCATGATAGGCTAAACATCAGTCAAGACTGTAGCTTAAATGTCCCAGCCCTTGAAAATACGATAAATCCATAAAGGCAGATAAACTCCAGTGGCCTCTGTTTGCAATAAGAAAATATTAACTCATCAAGCAGGAGTTGATAACAAACGATTCTGTAGGTAGGAAGAGGGTTGAATTCTGATCGTCAAAACAAAAATACGTTAAATTGAAATAAAAATTCAAAGCCTTTGATGCGATATGGTTAAGCCAAGGAATCTTCTTATCTCTAATGCAAGACGTAACCTTGTCATATGCAAAGCGACCTACAAGATATAGCAGTGGTTTTTCGCTCTATGAAATGTTAATGGGGTTACAGCCTATGGATGTAAAAATGAGATTGCAAATCTTCATTTGAAAGCAAAACAGCAGTCCGTTGCACAAACCAATAAGAGGCAAACTTGCACGATTGATTGTTGTATTATTTGAAGCTCGGACAACATAAACCACATAATATGAAAGATGGTGTCTTGCAATGGTTTTATACGAGATCTTTGATAACCTTTAGTCAAATTTGTCAAAATAAATTTAGTTTGTTCTCTATGACATTCAACCAAGATTTTGTTCTCTGTGACTTTTATGTTCCATATCGTACATTGACTGGTTTCTGCTACTGACCACCTACAGATTTATTACTGCATGGTTGTACAACATGTTTAAATGTAAGCAACGGCAATGCAACTTCAAAGCTTCTAAAAAGTGAGTAAGTTCAGTAGAGAGCATCTTCAGATGAAAGAGTGTATCAAAATGAACCATTTTTACAGCATATACACAATATGCTGAACAACCCGCAATTCTCATCGTTGGAAAATGTTAAAGGTTGCAACTCTGTAATTGATGTAGCATTTAAGCCTTGTAACGTGTAATGTAATCGGGCCGTTTTCATACAGCACCACTAAAATCCTTCCTAAAAGGACTTCCAAGTTAACTACTGAAAACGGCACAAATTCAATCCGTACAGTTGCAACATAGTTTCTCTCTTGCTCTCAAACGTTTTGTGTTGGCGAAAACTTGTTACTCTGATCTTCTTTATTTTAGGAGTTGTTTGTTTCGGTAAAGAATGAAATGAAGATTTGATATTGGGAGTTCTAGATGGGAAGTTCAAAACTAGATCTCAGGTCAGGAGTCTTACATTTCTGAATGGCAGTGAAAAATCAAAATTTAACAATAGTATATGTGCTGTAAAGTTGAATGTATCATTGTTGTATCTTTGGAGAAAAAGGATAAATGAAAGTATAAAATGTAGCATAAGGGGTATACATAAGCATTTTGATTACAAAAAGACGGGGATGAGCAACATCCCTAATTGCGAACAGAAGAGACGGGGGTCAGCTTTATCCTCAATTACTTTACAAACATTCCGTATCAGCTATTGGGTAAGGTTTTATTACAGCCTTTACCTATTGAGAAATTTTAGCTATCATATATCTATTCCTCTGGAAAAAAACAATCTCCTTAAATTTCGTAACCATAACTGTTTGTCAGAAGGCATTTGGTGTCAGTTGAAAAAATAAAATAAAGAAAAGCAGATATACATGTAAATAGATAGCTTTGATGACATCTAGCAGTTTAGGTAGGTAGAAAAAAGTTAGTATCAGAAACAGAATTCAAATATTCCTTGTCTCTGAGATCTCGGGCATAATCGCCTTAAAGAAAACCAAGTGATGAGTTTTTCACTATGTTAATTGCCTTAATATTGTTGCAAATATGGCCCTGATTCGCGTCACGGAAAAGACAATGTCGTAAAGCTGTATTATTCAAAGCTGAGGCAAACAGGAAGGGATCATAGAAACTGAGTCATTTTAAAAATCTAATTCCAAGGAATCACGCATCTAAATATGAGTAGATGAAATAAAACGCTATAAATAAAAGTCTTTTTGGTAGAGTTTTTGGTAGTATCAGAACGTTTAGAACATTAAATTTGAGATTTAATCTGGAGGATATAAAACTGGTATTGGTACTCTTTGAATCAAAGTACTATGGGTGTATAAGAGCAAGGTGTTTCATGGAAGCATAAAAAAACCTATTTTATGAGAATACTGCAAATTTTGTTCAGCCTTAATATTCTTGAAAAAATTTCGTTTTGAGGCTGGGTACTTAAGGTGTTCCCCTGCTTTTTCAAATCTGATACGGCTCCAGAGCAGAGGAACATCGTCTGCCCTCGAATGGAAACCACGCTTTTTTGAAAAAACGAGATATGCCCCACATGCGATTCTCTGTTACAAAATCGGCAAGGCAGGCAGTTGCTGAAAAATGAGACACAAACATGCAAACTTAGGTTGTGCAATTCTTAAAAAATGGAAGATTCGAAGCCTCAATATGCTTATAAACAATATTTTTATAAAAAAGAGTGTCCTAATTGTTGTTAATCAAATCTAGCCAGGTTGGAAAAACACAATCATGTTGAACAAAACACCCAAGAAGGCAAAGTGGCATGTTAGGGAATGTTATAAAGGTCCTGCTTCAAAGATGTTGGGAAAGAGAGAGACTGCGGACTACGTTGTCTTTGATTGTTGTCAATGAGAATCGAAAAGATTTCGAGGAGAAAAATACTGTGAAGTGGTTGCATGGACACTCTACAGCATAAAAATTCTGAAACACTATGGGTTACCACAGGAATATTGTGGATTGAAAAAGTTGCTCAGTCCTTCTGTTCTTATGCTCGATCTTGAATGAAATAAATGCTTTATGGCTGGAAATGCAAACTAATAAGTAGTTGAGTATTTCAAAGCTTTTTGACTGTAACTAGTTTCGAATCACGAACTCAGTTCCAGCTTGTAACTTCACCCAACGAGGAACACCTATGTCAAAAAGGAGTTTAAACAATTAATTGTGAATTTCATGTGCAGACTTCCCATAACTGCAAGGTACCTTTGCTTTGATCCAGGAAACAGGCTTGGTTTCAAATCTGCAAAGCTTACCCAGCCTTTTGGTTGAAGCCCACGAAGCTTAATTGGTAAGATGTTAAGAAGGGTTGGTTTGAAGACGAAGCCTTTTAAAGAATGAAAATGTTAAGCAGGTCTAGCTTGAAGCCCATGAAACTTAGCTGATAAGATGTTGAGCAGAGTTGGTTTGAAGCCCATAAAGCTAAGAATATAGGGTGTTATACTGTGTTGGCTTGAAACCCTTGAAGCTAAGCCTATAAAATGTTTAAAAAGGGTTGATTTGAAGCAAAAGAAAGCTAAGACAATTAGATGTTAAACAACTTTGGCTCGAAACCAACAGAACTAAACGTATAGGATGTTTGGCGAGGTTGGTCATAAGCCCACGAAGCTAAGCCTAAAAAGACGTTAAACAGTGTTGGCTCGAAGCCCATAAAGTTGAGTCGATAAGACGCTAAACAGGGTTGGTTTGAAGCTAATGAAGCTTAGGTGATAAGCGTTGGCTCGAAGCCCATGTAGTTAAGCCTGAAAAGACGTTAAACAGTGTTAGCTTGAAGCCCATGTTGCTAAACTTAAATAATCGTTAACAAGGTTGGCTCGAAGCCCATAAAGCTAAGCCTACCTATAAGACGTTAAACAGTGCTAGCTTGAAGCCCATGTTGTTAAACTTCAATAATTGTTAACAAGGTTGGCTCGAAGCCCATAAAGCAAAGTCTCCAGGATGTTTAACAGTGTTGGCTTGAAGCCCATGTTATTAAACTTAAATAATTGTTAACAAGGTTGGCTCGAAGCCCATAAAGCTAAGTCTCCAGGATGTTTATCAGTGTTGGCTTGAAGCCCATGTTGCTAAACTTAAATAATCGTTAACAAGGTTGGCTCGAAGCCCATAAAGCTAAGTCTCCAGGATGTTTAACAGTGTTGGCTTGAAGCCCATGTTGTTAAACTTAAATAATTGTTAACAAGGTTGGCTCGAAGCCCATAAAGCTAAGTCTCCAGGATGTTTATCAGTGTTGGCTTGAAGCCCATGTTGCTAAACTTAAATAATCGTTAACAAGGTTGGCTCGAAGCCCATAAAGCTAAGTCTCCAGGATGTTTAACAGTGTTGGCTTGAAGCCCATGTTGTTAAACTTAAATAATTGTTAACAAGGTTGGCTCGAAGCCCATAAAGCTAAGTCTCCAGGATGTTTAACAGTTTTGGCTTGAAGCCCATGTTGTTAAACTTAAATAATTGTTAACAAGGTTGGCTCGAAGCCCATAAAGCTAAGTCTCCAGGATGTTTAACAATGTTGGCTTGAAGCCCATGTTGTTAAACTTGAATAAGTGTTAACAAGGTTGGCTCGAAGCCCATAAAGCTAAGCCTCCAAAATGTTAAACAGGGTCGGTTTAGGCCGAGACAAGCTAAGGCTATACGATGTTAAACAGGGTTTGCTTAAAACCTATTGCAGTGGTGTAACAAGGCATCTATAACAGGGTTGCGACCGTTTAAGAACGAGAATAACGATAAGCTGTCTCAAAACAACACTTTGTTGTAAGTCGAGCAATAGTTTTCATATAATCATGTTAAACTATGATATTTAAGCTTCTTCGCCAAATAATTTTACTAGCAAAAATTGAATTGACTGAATTATCAGTATGTGCATCCACACCTAGCTACACCACTGTATTAATGACCTTTTTAATCTTCAAATGCAAATAGTTAGCGAGACATCCATTTAAAGAGGGAACCATAGCAGATTTGCTTTCTGTTTTGACACTGAAAACATTTCAAAATAGGGTGTCGGGTCTTTGATTCATTCTAATACCATAATCTTCCTAACAGGAAATCGACGGATTTTTAAGGTTTATCGCTTAAGATGACTGTGCGAAAACAACAAGGAAAAATTAAAGGTGAGTCAAAGCCAGTTTTAAAAATGATAGTTGAGAAAAATACAATAAATAACTCAACTTCCTGTATTGAGGAACTGATTTAGTGCCGTCATAACTAAATATCAATATTTTTTCCTTTTACTTTAACTCGGGATTTACTGAAATGATATTCATGGTATGATAATAATGATAAAAAAGATAAACAAAGAAACTAAATTCATATCACATTAATTTTTAATAAGCATTATGTTTATAACTAGTTTGGTGACACTTTTCGAACGTTGTTCCTTCTCCATCATCTTCCCAAGAAATGCAAAAGCAACAATCCACGCAATTCAATCCAAATTGGAGGCACAGGTGAAAGCTGTAAAGATTTTTCAAGCTTCCCTGTTCTTAGAATATATCTCCATAGTTAAATGTGAACCACTAAAAGCTACCATGACAGCTACCAAGCCCAGCAAAACATTGAAGAGGAACTTTCAATTAGGAATAACAAGCTATGGATTATAGATAATATGGACAGAAAGGATTAATCAGCTACAAATGTACCAAAAAATTTAAGTCTTTCAACATTCAAAAACATGCTTGATCCGCATAGTTAATGTTTCATTGGATCTGTTATTGTATATTTATTTTTCATACGATTGAAGTCTTTAGTTGCAGCATGTTGAGCTGTGAAACAGCCGTAGTAAAGATATCAAAGCCGAAATTTGCCGAATTTTCAGAATAGTCACATAGGCTCCAGACATCTAATGACTCGCAGCGATATATTACTAACAACTTTTTATTCAATGGAAAAATAAAGTTTAATGTTGAAAAAAGTTTGACAATCATGGCATAAAATACACAGCATTTTGTCATGCAAGGATTTTCAGCCGTAGTCTTGAGTAAGTCCAATTGAATCTCATCAACCAAAGCAATAGACCTAGTGGCGTAACCAAGTAATTGACGTTATATTCATCAATGAGATAAGTGTGCAGCAAATTAAGGACAGGTCACCCCATCATTGCAAGAGTTTACTAGAAATATTTCAAAACAGCTACAAGAAATTCAATAAAACACTAAGCCTTAAATTGAAGTTTATAGGTAGCCGGCAGATAACAGTAATGTTGACTTAAAACATATCACAGAGTTTCAGGTACTTTTTCTTCAGGTACAATGCAGAAATCGTAAGTATGGTCAACGAAAACAAGTTTGGAGTACCACACCTACATCACATCCGGTATTCACTGTTGGTTGAGGAAGTTTGGAAAATGTAAAATTAAGTAGGCAAATTTCACGATTCAAACAATAAACAAAGAAACAAGACAGCAAGGAAGAAATCAGAAGGAACAGCCTTGGCCCTTGTATGGCTCTGTGGCATTTTCAGTTGCTTCTGTCATTGGCTAGTTACATGCGGGTGAGGAAAAGCCAAATTCATAATAAACCAGGCTTATGGTAGGTCTGCATTTACCACTTCACGCCTACTCCTTTCTTTCTGACGAGAAACTGCACGGTTTTTCTTCAAAGAATTGAGAAAGAAATATGTGACAGAACCAAATATGTTGCACGACGGACTTCCTGCTGGTTGCAAGTCTTGTTTGGCATTTTCTGGATCCACATTTACATCACACAGGATTAAAATTACAAACAAATCATAGCAGATATATCTCTTGCCTTTAAGGTGTCGATATTCTTACAGAAGGCAGGTAAACTCTGCTCTCTTTGTAGAGTGTCGACAGAATAAGGACTAGAGTAAAACTAATGCAACTGCCCATTGTAGAATATCCAATGTATGAAGTTTCAGTACCCTTGATTACCTTTTCAAGGCAAAGCAAGTCTTATGTCAAGGCGATCAAAATGATAAAGGCGACGTTTGTTTTT
This sequence comes from Rhopilema esculentum, assembly GCF_057945365.1. Classification (NCBI taxonomy): domain Eukaryota; kingdom Metazoa; phylum Cnidaria; class Scyphozoa; order Rhizostomeae; family Rhizostomatidae; genus Rhopilema; species Rhopilema esculentum. The sequence continues at coordinate 3,447,811 of NC_142822.1, forward strand.
AGATGTACAATGCCTGCCAAAAGTACTTGGAACACCCAGCAATTTACGCTGCATTTGATATCTTTCATTCCTTTCATGAAAACAATTACTTCTTCTGCCCCCTTCCCCCTAAAACAATGCTGATGCTTTAGAGAAAATATCATAAAAGAAGCGCAAAAGAAAGTGCTTCCTAAAATCAAAACCGTTTGATAGTAAACCAACATTGTTATGTAGGGGAGAGGGGGAGGATTGATTTTGACTTTGGAAATTGACGTCAGTGTTCCAAGGCTTTTGGCAGGCATTGTAGTATGGAAGTATATATCCTGTTTGAATGAACTGGTTCACAAACACTCATAGAAATACGGTTATGATGATTTAAGACATCGATAACATATCCAATTTCTAAACAGCAATATTTTACAAAACTTTTCCGTTTCTTTGCTTTCATAAAGATTTACATCACCTTGCTTCTGCTTCATAAAAACTTCTGAAATTACATAGAGTAAGTGCTTACCACATTAGAAGGCAATTGTCCCATCTTCACTGACGCATTTTTCATTTGTAGATGTCAGGCACACTTGCCTGTCAAACCACAAGTCAAGTCCTATAATATATCATCGTGGAAGCCAGAAGCATGGCAGCATGCTGTTTTTCTAAAATGACAGAAAATGAAACCAAAATAGACAGAGGGTGAAGTTCAAAGTTGGGGCAGGTTTAATCATGAAAATGCATCCAGTTTCATAGTAAATCAAGAGTTCTATTTGTTCTAAATGTTGTTCTGGAATTGCCAGCTTCTATTAGCACAAATTTTTAGTCTTTTCTTGCTTATTTTTGTAACCAGTGCTTTCAACGTTAATAGTTCATATCTGTTGTTGAATGCACTTAAGCTACAGAATATTTTTAGCAAACAAAACAATCAAGGATAAATAATATCAAAGATCAAGGATGTAAAATGTCTATAGTTTTGTTTATTGCAACATTACTCTGAAACTTTAACAAAGAGTATTGATATCTAGAACTGTGTAATGAAGATATCTGCAGGGTTTCATATGCGACTTGGAAAGGGTTATTGCACAGCTCTAAACGTCTATTCCTTGAAGCAAAAAATGTTTTGATTGCAAAGGGCTAATGCGAAATGAAAAGTGTCTGTCTGTTCATCTGCCTGTCAATTAGACTGTTGAATGCTCATCTGCCTGTTAAATAAATTACTTTCTACCAACAACTCGTCAGTGTCAAAATAATGATTCCCATGAACAGCCTCAGTCAGATTATGTCTGTAATGTTTCTACAACAATTAGCTAAGATTATGATATGTTTCATGTGATTTGTGCCAACATGCCTTAACAAGGATAAGCTGCAATCGTTCAATAGTCTGCCATGTGTTCTTCGTCTGAAAACATCAGTATAGGCGATGGGCGTGGAGACGAGTCTATCCAGTAAGATTACTTTAAGTTTCATGTTTCTTGCTCAGACTTATTTTAAACACAAGCATGAGATTTTTTGCATTCTGTGAAGTACTATGCAGACAGTAGCAAAACTTGCTTTTAAGTTTCCTGATCGATTGAAAAGTAAAGGATTATAGTGGATTGATTCTGATTCAAGAATAGAATTTAAAAGAGTAAGAGCACTTAATATACAGATCGTCGTGTTTTGAGGTCTAGAAATAGATGCCATTGCCTAATTCCAAGAATCAGTGGATTCTTAATACCTATTACTTTTGACATTAATCGATAATTTTATCTGTAACATGGGAAAATGATCAATTTAAATCCTTAGTTGAAAAGGCTGTGACTTTGAAGCCATTTTAATCCCAACCTTTTGCAAGCAATTTTCAAAGAAATAGTATGTTGTCAGCAGCTCTGAAAACTATAGAACTATGGGTAGACCTTCTTAATATCTTAAAAAAACAACGAACTTTCCTCCTTTCCTTTCATCTTGTTGACCTGTTTTTTCTCATAAATTTCAAAAGAGTTCATTTGAAACTAAGAGTTCATTCGAAAGGGGAATATTTAGAGGACGTGCGCAACAATGCAAAATCCTAGCTTGCTTCTTGCTGTTAGATAAATCACTTTTTTAGTAGGGTCACATACATTTTTAGCATAGATAAGCTGTGTGATATCCTGATATCGTTGTAGACAATTAAAAGATATGATAAGATGAATCAGTGAGCTATGTGACAGGAATTTACTAAGCCTAATGAGCCAACTCTCTTAAGGGCAATCGAAACCTTAGGCTAGAGTTTGTCAAGAGCAGTTTAATTGGATTATCAAAAATTCTTATTGGCCTGATTCATCATTTCATTTAAATTCAGGCTCTGTTTTACATCATAACCTCTCAGTTGGGCTGTTCTTTAAGTCATTGTACACAATTATGGGCCGACCTTTCAGCCAGACTAGGTCGAAAATACTTTAGTAGCAGTTGGTGATGTCATGTGTACGCAGACAAATGCTTTCTGTGTAGTAAACAAACTTAAAAGCGACATTACGCTTTAAGAGACATCAGTGAAGGATATGGGTAAGTGTGGTTCAGTTAACCCATGCCTTTGAGATCCCAATTTTGGCAACTGTCAAATTCACCTCATTACCAGACACAGTCCATATACTGTATAACAAGACTAGCTAAGGTTAAAACTAAGAAAGCAAAATATTTTTAACGTAAAATTGATGTTACCTAAAGCCCTGAATAGGGTCTGACAGGTAGCACGAGGGTCTCTCTAGGGGAGGAGGGAAGATCGTACTTGCTTTTCTTTTCCCTTTGAAAAAATAAACTGTTACTTACTTCTTTTTGAAAAAGGGACTTTTCAGGCTTTGTCAAAAATTAGCATTTATATTTAAAGTTCATTGGAATTTTATCTCCCTAGGCCCTACTTATCAACAACCTGGATTTTCATCATTAATCGAGAAAGAAACGCTATGCTATTGCCAGGCAAATCATATAGGTTATAGGATAATATCAAACCCTTTTTCAAATTTAGGTACCATCTACCCCCATCTTACTATGCAACCTAAAGTTTCTTAATGCGCTAAATTAAACATAATCATTGATAAATCTGCGTTTACGTTACCTTTTGGCCCCCATGGTGCCAATACTGAAATATGATATTTTTACTTTAATGCTTAAAAGGATGTCCCTAGATAATATGTTCCATCATCCTATTCCATTTTTGCAACTCAAAGACCTTCTTATACATATTTTACCCATAAGCCAGAACTATCAAAAATATAAAAAGAGTAAACTATTTGTTTGGAAATGTTTCGAATTTCCAGCTAGACTTTCCCTAATTTTTATACATAGATTTAACAACACCCACCGCTTGGTTCTTGCAAATAGGATGCTGTAGCACAGGATTGCACATGATTGACCAATCACAAGTCTTTGATTAAAACGCAATTACTCATTTGTCATGTCTGGGCTCTGCGCCCTTATCTGAAGATTGTCGAGCGTCTCCAGACGAGGCGTACTGCAGAATGCAATGCAAATCAGATGTAACTAGAGCTGTAACTAGAGGCAACTGGAAAAGAAATGTGTGAAGTGTCTGGATTGAAAAAACTTATCTTGAGTTTAAAGTATTGAATAAAATTAGACGGAGACAGGTGCAGTGTACTTAGAAAGGGCTACTGGCAATGAATGAAAGATGTGTTACAACTTAGTTCAGTATTCTAAGTATGAAACTACTTGAAAGGTCAAGATCACCAGCATTCTTGATATAAGAGACATATCAATGGAAAAGGTGGTTGCCAGATAGAGCCCATATTCAGAGGCGTCATAGCAAAGCTAGGAACACTGAAGTTGACGATACAAAAGCTTTTTCTTACATCGTATTTGGTACAAATATTTGCGGGTAGGAATTGGTTTCGCAAGTACCCATGGATGTGGGAAGAAAAACTACAGGTGTTGTTTTTTGGTAGATTCAGACGCAGAATTATTTCCATCATTGTGCAGCGTTTAATCATTTTTCAGGAATTTTTTGTGGCGTTGAATAGAAGGAGGTGTTTACTCAAATAAGGCATTTAACAGAAGAAGTTATTTAGTAAGAAATTGAAAAAAAACTTAAGATGCTAATTAGGGAAAATATTTAAGAGATAGACCATTTGGATTTGTATGAACGAATACTTGGCAGATTTAGATGATTAGAAGCTTAGACTATACGGCTATTCTAAATAATGACAATGTAATTCAGAATGTTGTTAGAAAAAGAGGAAATTTGAGCCCACTTTGTAAGTTGGATGGTTTTACAAGCAGGGAATAAAAAACACTTTCTGAATCTAACAATATAGTAGTAAATGATTTGCAGGGAAAAACACATGAGAAGCAGGACTTTTTGAAAAGTTAGACATTTATTTACAAGTTTCGGTGAAATAGGGAAGGTGTTTATGGAAAAACTAGGGATCTTGTAGGAATTCGCTGGAGGCAATTCGATCCCATTTTCCTCTGTGGCAACATGTAGCTGGCTGCAAAGTGAAAAGGTATGTACCTAGAAATCAATGGTCAACTAGAACATTGATGTTTCAAATGAAATGTTATCGTCCGAGGACACTCTAACCTCCTTTAGATATGCAAATTTATTGTTAACGTAAAACATCAATTTTGCCTAAATTTCGCTTCTGATGAAGAAAGGTTGTATTGCGATAGATCTGCCAATCATATAAAATGATAAAAAGCTCATTTTTGGAGTGGATTAGCAAGGGCAACAAAAAGGCCTTTTGGCAACACTTTCAAACCGCATTCTTACCGCATCTTTTTCACCCGATTCATAAATCTTCGCCTCTTACTTTTACACTCGTGGTATTTTCTTTCATCATTTTCAATGGAATCTATGGGCTGACATGAGGTCAACACTTCACCTGAAAGAAATAAAAGGACTTATTCAAATGTGATGACTTTCATGAACAGAAATATTAAAAGATTCTCACTCTCAACAGATAATTCAGACATATTGTTGAAACTCATTCTATCATAGCCTAAATCAAACTTGCGTAAGCATTTCTAAAAGTCCAAAATGAGAGCCATACTTGTGATATAGGTATTGCTATTGCAACTGCAAGTTCAAATGTCTCTTAACAAACATAGTTTTGCCAGTTTTTGAACAGACCTGAAGTAAAAACAAGGGGTGTTTTCAAAAACTAACAATTGTGGGATGTTAGTGCTAGATCTCATGTGATGAACACAAATAAGTGACTAAGTGCAGATTAAACTAATTTGTATCATTTTCTACTCTTTTATTTCGCACTTTTACGCTTTTGTCTATATTTCCAGTGTGGCAATACAACAATGGCGTCGTATTTCCTATGAAAATTAAGAACTGCATTCTCGTGTGAGAAGATGAACAGAATTCGAGACGGTCAAGCACATCATCATCTATCAGACATTATCACCAATGCACTAAAAAATCTATATTTTTGCAAATGATTTTGACACAACATCATAAAGAAACAACTGTAGGTTTGATTTTATTGCTCTACACGACACTGTTCATTTCCACAACCTTTTTCTTGAGTCTACTAAACATAGAAAGCTATTACACATCTCTATGCCATTACCAAAGTGGTGCCATGACCATTATTTGTCAAAACTCCCTGTCCGCTTTTGTGGCAGGCAAAGAGTTCACCTCTCTATGCGAGCTGAAAAAGTTTTTCCTTATTTCGCAAATTTATTAAATATTAGCCTAGCTTATACCAATCTGTATTGCCTGTTTGTTAATAAAAGTGTTTCTACATCGATAAGAATTTCAAATAAATACAGAATGCTTAAAAAGGAAGGGTTTAAATTTTCTACAAATATATATGCAATCATAACAGAGACTCTGGTATTTCATTTATTTGAAACACTAGATATGGTAAAGTCGTTATCTAAATACTCTACAGAGCTTTTAGGAGTGGCGCCAAACGAATCCTATTTTTTTAATATTTTATTCCTAACCACATAAAGAGTAACAAAGAGGGTGTTAAGAGAAGTGTTAGAAAAAACTCCACCACGAAATTGCAATCAAGCAAAGCATATAGCTACCCACAGCCCAGAAAGGCGTCATCTTTTTTCCATGGTAAATGTGCAAAAAACTATAAAAACGAGGTGTGAGCAAAGTGCGTCTAAGGGTGCTAGCTTTTTTTCTTAATATTAAACTTTCCTCGTGAATGTATGACCACAATCTTTTTTCTCTTGAGTTGATAATATACTTGACAAACGTCCCAGATGTCAAAATTTCAAAGTGAAAGCAAAGTTTATGGTATTTAGACTTTATTCAAGGATTAAATCTACAAAGTCTTTATCAAATTGTGAGCCACAAATACAACAATCTGGCTTGGCAATTTATTTTAGAATACACTGGCTACATTATCGTTAGGGCTAGTTCTCAAAAAGCATCTATTATCTTTATCTGAAGAAAGGCATTATCTGAAGTAGTTGAAGCTCAGTTACAATTATAGTCCACATAAATACTGTATCAATCACAGTTCAAATAAAATTTTTGGGGCAGGGTAATGTAATAAAAACAAAAACAATTGATTACCGCATCGATAGCAAGCCTAGAGAGAAAAGTTTTCAACGTTTGGTTTTGGAAGAATAGATACGCGAAAATGTACTTAGCACACGCCTCAGCAGAGAGACGTAGCAGATAAATACGCAGCCATGCAAAACTATCCTTTTATGGAAATGGCTGGTGACCAGTTTAAGACAAACAATTTACTTAATTTGCCTATGGATATCAAGCCTTATCTGGCATAATCACAAATCACCTGCATTTGACTGCCTTCTTGACCAGTTTGACTTAAGAGATCGATCTTGTCTGGAGCTTTAAAAGTCATTATCCATTTTTGATTACAATGGTCTCCCAGTATCTGACCAAATCCTCCTGTGAGTATGGAAACATAATTTGCCTTAAGATACATTTACATATCTACAGTTAATAAATCTAACTGCTTTAAAGTTGCATGGAATTTTAAATGCAAAAGCTGTTGGATTAACCGTGGATTAATTAGCCAAACCATGCTTTCAAGGAACAACCACCGAGAAATACATTTGAATACAAACTGTGAAAACTTTAAACTTTTTATATATAAGGCATAAAAAATGTTAATAAAATTGAAAAGTAAAAGCATAAAATTTAACAGAATCAAAACGATAGCTGCATGGCATTAGGTGGTGGCGAAGCTAAAAAGAGAAAGTCTTGTTTTATAGAGCTTTATATTTAGTAAAGCAGTCGTTTTACGATCCAAAACAAAAAACGGATAAGCAACAGGCCCACGCCACGAAGTTTAAGGTGGGGCCCAAGGCTAGCGAAAGTTGGGGGTCAAGGCTTCTTTCACCTTCTACTGCAGCTTGAAAATCATTTGCTTCGCAAAAAAGCGGGGAGGCCATCACCAACCTGACCAACGTCAAAATTAGGGTCCGAAAAAACACGATGAAAAATATATACCCAGTTCCTTCCAACGTAAGAAACAAAACCGCCCCTCAAAGAGAACAGCCTCCTCGATCTTATAGGTCTAGAAAAACTGTTAAAACAAATGATTCTGCCATCGGTCAATACCTTTTAGACAACCCAAATTGTGCTAAACTCTATAAAGACGACATGTTTCGGATAATTGGCAGAGCCCGGTGGTCTTTCCATCTAGGAATTTTGGAATCGATCTACATGCAAACGAAAAAGCCGCTATTGTGTAGACAGAAGGAGTTCGTTTTCTCGTAGACTCCACTGGTGATTTTTCTTTAGGCACGCGGCACCAATTGGACAACTATACCGGTTTTGCGCTTGTGTCTTTCTGATTGGCCTATTTCTATCCACAACTGGGTATGTATTTTTATTCTGACGTTTTATGCTATGGGGAGTGTCAGACGAAAAGCTATTAGCCAATATGTTGTAAAATGTTTGCTTTTTTCAAAGCCGTTATGCTTACCATGAAGTCACGCTTTGGAAGACAACAGAGGCTATTCGCAAAGTTGTATTCTTAAATTTCTGCCTTCATTCAACAGTGTTCAATTTCTTGCGCTTAAAAGTCTTCCTATTTCCATGCTATAATCAAACCAATTAGAACTCTGGAAGCGGTTATATGGTTATGATAGCACGTTTTTCTGTTGTCCTTAGGGTCCTTTGTTTTTATCGATATTAAAAACATGGTACAAGACGATTTACAAGACGACACCACAAGAAGTGTGACCAAAAAAAATTATCTTGAACCAAACAAAGAAACAACCTCCTCCTTTGATAAACTTCTAGTAAAAGATAAGCCAGTATCAGTTCACCAAAGAAACTTGCAGTTGCTTATGATAGAGATATACAAAACCAAAAACAGTTTAAATCTATCTTTCATGGAAGATATCGTTTTCAAAAGAAAGAACATAACATATGATCTTAGAAACAATGATGGTCTTCTGGTACCAAGAGCAAATACAACTGCTCATGGTATAGATAACATACAGTATATTGGATGCAGACTTTGGCAGACGTTACCAAGTGAAACCAAAGATTCTCACACTCTAGAAATCTTTAAGGGTCTCATCAAGAAATGGACTACAGACAAATGCAACTGCAAGCTTTGCAAAACATTTATAGCAAACCTTGGCTATATCTAGCCAGCATTGTATTATTTTATTTATATTCTTAGATTTTAGAATCTATGTTAATAGGCTCTTTTTGTATAAAGTTGGCTTTAGTTAGCACTGCTCCTATTATGGTTGCCAACTAAAAATAAATTGTAGTATCATTATTATTATTATTATTAACAAAATTCCAGAAGACGGGTTCAGTTTTTTTATTTAAAGGTAGCACTAATGATAAATTGAATACAACTGCAGAACCCCCAAACTCAATGGTTAATGTCAGCTACGTCTCGTACACAGTTTTTACAAGGCGTGAGCTCGACGCAATTCAAGGTCTCATATTTGCTCAATTTTAACACAACGTAAAATTACTGGAAACAGCTGAACAGTCAGTGTTCGGTAGCAATCAAAAAGTGTAATCTGGGCTCTACGTATGCTATTTCTCGCTTTTTGTGACGCATTAGGGCTTTTACCAAATTATAGAGAATGAATTTTCTTGACAAACACCGGTAATACCTCGTAGATTCTTTTTCAACAATTACATTGACCGTTCAATCCTTATTTTTTTATAACCTCACCTTTACCATGCAGTTAATACGACTTTAGATGGTTCTATGTATTATTGGTGATTCCAGGTTTTGTAAGTTTGAAAGAAAAAGAACGAAAACAGAAATCTTGTTTTTGTTCATAAAACCTTCTCCATTTCTTGGGCAAAACCTTTTTCCACCACAGGTTTGTAGGTCTGTAGGGTTTTTGCGAGTCTGCGCTAAACATACAAAATTATTCTCGTACATCAACTTTTCGATTTACGACTTCTTCTCCTTCTTGTGTTATGGCATCGAATGCCGTAGACGGATCATGGTGGTACTTTCTCCTTCCTCCTTTTTTATTTCTTGCAATCTCGCCTAGTTGTTTTTTACCTCTAACACCCAATATCTTTATCATCCAATCGAACATATTCAATCTTTGCCTTCCTCTTGCTCGCTTCCCGGCCACCTCAGCCCCTATAATTTTCCTTTCTATCTCCCCTTCTCTTCTCTACTCATGTCCAATGAAACCCCATTGTCTTTTCCTGGTGGTGTTCGACAGTTGTCTTTCTCTCCAATCTTAGCCAAAACTTCTTCATTCGTCATCTTTTCAATCCATGAGATTCTCATCATTCTTCTCCAAAATCACATTCTATCGCTTCAAGCTTGTTCTCCATATTCTTACTTATTATTCTGACTTGCATCCACACAGTAGCACGGCTCAGATATAACACTTTAACAAACGCTTTCTAACACCCAACCCTGTCTTCCTTGTACACAAAACATTCCTCCTACCCATAAATGCCTTATTCGCATTTGATATCCAGATCTGATCTCCCATCGGATGTTATCCAACTGCCCAAGTGATTTACGTATTTATTGAAGATTATAAAACACTACAAAATTTGAATAACTAGCTGCAAACGAATTCTGATGCATGAAACCACCCCTTTAACATCTATTACAGAGACTTATACTGATAATCACCCAATGCATTAAATATTACTCTCTAAAATGCAATTACAGTATTTGATGCAATTGTTTCTGGAGTGAAAACCCTTATTTCTACCCGAACTTGTGCTAGCAGAAAGTTAATCAGGAATTTTAAATCAAATAATCATGAAATTTGATATGATATTCACATCCAGCCTGGCTGTGTTTATTGCTTTAAAAATTGGTTGCAGGTTGCCTGTAAGAAGCTGTAAGTTTATTGTTGATAATTCTTTTTGCCTTTTCTCTGGAAGTTACCAATTTTATGCCTTAAGGATTTTGCGTGTATGTTGGTCTTTATTTCGAAATGAAGTTAATCGATACTGGTCAATACAAAACGCACTTTACTTGATGCAAAACCAATAATCACCAAAAAAATCAGGAACAGGTTGGAAGAAAAAAAAGGTATAGATTTATGGTGTATGCCTTGTCCTATGCTTAATCAGGAAAAATAGTTAACTTTCAGAACGATTGTGGAAATGTTTCCGCATTAATAAAGGCAGCTCGAAACTAGAGTATTTTGATCTCTAGCTAATTAGCTAGCTAATATTTTAGACTTATTATCAGTAGGTCTTGCCAGGATGACTATAAACACTTGAATAATTATAATCTTTTTATAATTTGTCCATTGTCTGTGTTTTTAATAGCTTCATTGAAATATCTTAGCTTTTATATTTCTCTTTCAAGAAAGCCCTATGATTTTTCTGTTCAATGTAAACTTTGTATAATAATTCTATAGGAAGGGATAATTTGTTGGTTACTTAAAAGGAGTCGACAGTAATATGCATGTTTGTGTAATGAAAACAAAGTTCAATCAAAACTAGATTGACTAAATTAATAAGATCAATATTCTCAAGACTCATTATCATAAGGTCTTAATTAGGTGGCTTCAAAACCATGGCTGTTTGATGATGGAAATTCAGTTGATTTGGATTGTTCAAGTGACTGGTTAACATTTCACTTGAAGAAATATTTTTTAAAACAGCAAGTGGTTTCGAAAAAGAAGAACATTTTAGTCATGAAAGCTAAAATGCTAGTATTAAAAACTAAGGTAATAAAACACACTTTTTGAGAGCAATTTACATGGTCTTTGACACAAGTTGAAAAGTGGGGGAGGGCCAAGGAAAAATTTAACACCCATAACATAAGATTTTGTGAAAGTTATTTTGTATAGGAAGAAACTGGGGATGGCTATGGCCCCCCAGCCCCACCTTCGTTGGAGGCCCTGATTTAACGCAAAGGTACATGAAAATATTTTTAGATTGAAATCTCAATCCTACCCTGAGCATGTTTTCAAAGAATTTAAGTGCTCGTAATACAAAAAAAAATTTGGAAATGTTAAAACATTCGTTACAAAAGTCACACAGTTCATGTCATGTATAAAAACGATCTAGATATCTGATCATTACAAGGTGCTCTGCATATTAAAACCTAGGTGTCTTCCTATATGGAATATCTTCTGTTACCCCATATGCTATATAGGCTTTTCATTCAGACTTTCATTTATATTGCAATGTCAAGGATAAAACAATTTTACAAATTTTTAGGTATAAAATCATTATAGGATGCTAATTAACCCATAGTCAAAGATAAAATATACTTGAAGTAAAACTTGGAACACCAAAAAAATATTGCTTTAATGTTTGAATTAACTTGGTTTAAAACTTTTCATTAAAACCTATTTGAATGTAGAATTTTCTAGAAAAATTTAAGCAAGCAAATATGGCATACTGTAAAAGCTCTATTAAGCCCTGCAGGGAGTAGGGCTTATTTATTTTCTCAGTCCTAGAGAGGGCTTAAAAAGAGGGGACTTATTAGCGAGGAAGGTTATTAATTATCCAGAATAAAACATATAGAAATGCCACAATGCTGGGGGATTTCTTCAAAAGAATCAACATCAGTATCCACTTGACTTCTAAGGCTCCAAGAAAATCATGGACTTCATAGTTTTCTTTGCATAAAACAAAGAAAATTAATTTGTTGGAGTAAAGGCGGATGGGTTGGTTCCCTGTATTTGGGCAGCATATTTCTAATAAACAACCATTGTTGACACATAACAACGAAAAGGAAGATCATATAGTTTCTGTTATGCATTGTATAATAAAATTTTTGGCATTGGCATTAAAATGTAGAACCTTGGGCGCTGCTTCATAATATGTTCAGGGCTACACATGAACCAGTCACCAGTCTGCATTTAAGAGCCATTTTGTGCCAGACTTGCGGCGACCACGATCTTTTATAAAACTCCCCAACTGTATTTGGTAAGTTTTGGAGATCTGTAGTAATGCCAGGCTATGTATTGAAAATTTGCAAACCAGTTCAATTGGCGAGTCATATTTTTCTGGATAAATTTTTTCTTGAGTCTTGTGGCAACAAGCAGAAATCTAAGAATTGCACACTGGGGAAAATCTAGGGATTCTCTGTCCCTTTTTATAAACAAAATTTGAAATTAAAACTTACCCAGTAGAATCCATTTCTAGCTATTTGCTTCGTAGTGATAAAATTATTTTGCTTCTGAAAAGACCTCCATTTTGACTTTCCCATCAGAAATTGTAAGGGGTCAGCAATAAACTAGGGCATTGGCGGGACTTCAGAAAGAGGCCATTTAATAATTTCCAAACTGTTGCTATTGCTGTTGTTAGATTAAAACCGCTTTGAATTTTCTAGCACAGAAAAGAGATATCCCGTCTCATAAGTAGATCGCAAGAGGTTGGGGGACTCTTCCCCAGCTACAAGGGTGAGTGAATAAATTAAGTAAGCTTCTTTAAATGTAGGTACATCTGCATACAGAGATAAACTCCAACATCGTTCAGCATTGCTTCTTTAGTTTCCCGGTTATAAGATTTAAAGGGCCGTAAAAGTTTAACATTTATTGTAATTCTAAAAATCTAAACTTTCTAGGCTAGCAGTTTTGCTTTGAGTGGATCTGAACTTCTTGTAGGCCGTATTCTATTTACTTTCAGTGGCATTTTAAGAAATGCACTGTTGAGGGGAATAGGCCATGTTAGAAAACATGAATGCTTTTGGCATGCATGTTCATAAGTGAGCATTGGTGAAAACATTGTAAATCCAACAAAATTGCAAACTACTGGCCACACTACTAGTAAAAAAATTAAAGCACATTTTCTAGTACTTTGTAACCTTTGTGAAACTTATCAAAAAACTTGTTTTAGCAATGTTGTTAGATTTAAATTATAATATATTTTTTAAAATCATTCAAATATCAATTGCAGGTATTGGAGTAACAAGATTGCATTTATTTTGTAGAAAGAATCACATTTTTACCTGGTTTGTTGTCAACTTTTTCAAAGTCTGAAAACTTTTCAGTGTCCCACAAGGAGATGAATAATAGACCTCATTGTTTTTTTTATTTTGTTTTTGCATAATAGTCTCTGTTCATCACATATTATTATTTAACAAGGAGACAACTACTTCTTGTAATGACAACTTTAAGATGATATTTCAAAATTCAGAGAAGAAATATGGCTGTATTGCATTAACACTGAATTGTGGAAGAGATATGATATTCCCAAATTTACTTATTTTAGTTATGCCACTCTAACAAGTAGGTTTTTGGCTGCACATGTAAATTGGTAGTTTGTCAAACATTTTCAATGATCAAATGACTGTTTGTCTTTTTCAGGTATGGATGCATTTGTTGTAAAAACAAAAAGGCAACAACCAATTAAGATAAATAAAGAGGAAAAAAAGAAAAAACTGAAACAAGTTACAATTGAAGCATTGCCTGTTTGTATATTTTGTGAAATTATGTATATTCATAATTTCTTGCATTCATGCTTGAATTTGGTTATTTGAAAGCTCTAACTGCTTGTTGATAATATCATAATAGACCTTATAATCTTTTAGACTTTTTAAACTTTGGCAATAACTTAGAAATGGTTTTTGGAAACATTTTAGCATTTTATGATAAGCTGGTGTGATGCCTCCTTGTAGTTTGTTTAGTAGAACCATTTGTCAACTTAACATTTAAGAAATACTACATATCAGTCCTTTTTATCTCTATTCATTTAATTTTTGAAAAAAGTTAATGCTTGATTGTGGTTTTTGAGACTTATTTTCAGTGTAATATTGTTCTATCATACTTCGCAAATTTTAAAAGCTACTTAAAAGTAAACATTCAACCAACAATAGCTTAACATATTTAAATGAAAATTCTAAATTTTATTGCCCTCCCTTCAATTGATTAAAATTTTGAAGAGCACTATTGTGGTGACACTATGCTGGTCAAGTTTTTACAAAGTATCCTTGAAGACAATACATCATCAGTTTTATAAATTTTGTCGTCTACGTTTTGAAATGAAAGTCTTGGTATCTGCCTCTAGTAACTCTGGAATTAAATAATGATACATAGATCTTTTGATGTTTCAGAGAGTTGTGGTTGTTGAAGATATTGAAAGACTATCACTTATTTTACAAAACAGCAATGATGCTGCTGCACTTCATAATGCTCTTGAAGAGCTTTCCAAGGTGAAGCCATCAAAGGAAATTTTATTAAAAACCAAGATAGGACATATAGTAAACAAATTGAGGAAACATGAAGATTCTTCTGTTCAAAAAGTTTCAAGACAGCTTTTCCATGACTGGAAAAAGTTTTATAAGGAACAAAGATGTCGACCAGTTATTGAAGTAAGGAGTGATGCAAAATCAGAACTGACAAGAATGAAAGCAAGGAAACTGATAGCAGGTGCTGTTGGTATGGAGGTAAGCATATGTTACAGTGCAATTGTTTAATTAATTTAAATATACAACTAATCACCATCACAATCACTGAAAATAATTTGTAAGTTAATAAATCAATCAGGACATTAAAGTTGCTCTTGCTATTTTTTTGCATTAAATATGTTATCAAGAAAACTGAATTGGTAGTTGCATAATTTTGCCAGAATCAATTAAACTGTAAGCTGGAAATCTCATATAATATATTTCCACAGAAATAGTTTTCATTTGTCCATCTTCCTCATCACACAAAGTTGTTCTTATTTGTAACAAAATCGTTTACTGTTGGCTTTCTTTACATTTTATTTCACGTTGATGATCTAGATTTTGGTGGATGTAGTTTTACTTTTACCGTCGCAACACTTCTGTTTTTCTAAAAATTTTCGAATGAATCTTTGCCTCATTAACTCGATTCTCGTAAGTTCTTTTGGCTACAAATTCAAATCAACGTATGGGAACGAGCTCACTCAATCTTTTTTCTTGATGTGTACCACGAAAAAGCACAAACTGCAAAGACCACACAGGCTTCGGTTTAACTCATTGTTTACGTCTTTGTCTTCTTTGTTAAGCGTAAGACACAAAGGAAAAGCCACTTCATCCTTCTATGGAGCCTGATGTCCAAAGTATTTCATTCTTCATTTGAATTAGAAACAGTTCTTTGCTGCAGTTGACTCAAATCATGTACTCTCTTCCTTGCAAAAATTCTCCGCACCATACGTGTTAGTACCTGTCTTGCACTCGGATGCAATAGAATGTAAATGAAAGGATCTATGAACATATTGAGTCTGTATAAAAATAATAAACCAGATAATGGTAGTTTTTCTTTGATCTTCATAACCCCATAAAGTATGGTAAGGCTGATATCAGGGAAGATTTGAAAGAACAGAAAGGCGACCAGCACAAAAGTGACCATTCTTTTAAACCTGTTCCTGCCATTGCTCGCATTGCTCCTTGTTGTGCCAATGTTGTTTTTGAGGTTTCGACAGTATATTGTGGAGTAAGTTGTAACAAAGACAACAAGGAAGACAAGGTCTAGAAGTAGCCACACATACCTTTCAAATATAACTCTCCATCTGTCATGTTCCGTTATACTATTTATTGTTATAATAGCAAAGCCAATACCCCAAGTGGATAATATGACAATCTTATACTTGGAAGACAATACTCTATACCTTACAGGAAAGTTAGCGCATAGAAATCTGTCTATGGTCAGTAGGAAAATATTCAGATACCGAGTGAAATAGGCTCCGATATTCGCTGCTATTACAGTATTATAAATTCTTCCTTGGTACTTGAAGCCAATAGCTGATTCAGCATCACGGAGGAACCATCCAATTCCGACAGCGATATTAATTATGCTTATTCCTTTGATGATCAGCCATTGGTTTGTTCGACGAAATTCTGGTTTGGAAAGGACGTATAGACCAACTGAGTTGAATAACATAGCATGTAGCGATAAAACTGAAAAAGCAACTGCAAGCATTCGCTCCATAGTTGGAATAGGATTTGTAACTTAGATCAGCAGCTGTTGGAGACTGCCAGCACAGTATTCAGAGAGAAGTGCGAAGCAAATTGTTTTAAGCAATCAAAATGTAAAATTGTTTACTTTGACTGACGAAAATTTAAACATTTTGACAAGGCTACCCGAATTGCACATTTTGGTCGAATAATGCAAATAGAAATTAAATATGTTGATTGAAAACCGGAGGATCAAGATGTTAAATAAATCCTTTACAAGTATTGGGATAATAATGACCATTACAACTGGACGTTTCTGAGCGCGGAAACTTTGCTAAAGCAATGAAATTTAACTATTAAGCAGGCTTTTTACTAAAAGAAGCAATGAAGTGGGTGTGAAGAGGAAGTTTCGAGTCTTGAGGTTGAGCGAAGGCGAGTTTACATCGTCGTTTGATGAACTTAATGGACCTAAGACTGAAAATGAAATCAAACCAGAGGGCAGCTTTTTGAGAACTCCTCTGATTTCAACTTTTGTTTTTTTGTTCCAGTTTGCCACTTTGCCAGTCATTTGTTTGGCTCTCTTACTTCCTCTCTGGTTCAAACTTTAAGAGCCAAAGAATCTATCGAGAACCAAATAAACATAATGTTATCTCTCATTGCCAATCCTTCTGGATATCTTTCTGGGATAACTCCCTCCTTCTTACAGCCCTAGACATGCAACTACTGCTAGAAACCTCGATGCACGAAAGTTTATAATGAATTTGTGTATAAAGAACAATAATTTGTTTTTTAGGTGACCCATAACATTCCAGAAATGATTGAAAGAGAAGTATTCAAAAATGCCAATAGAAAAATAGATGTTAATTACAAAAGAAGAATTCGTAAACTTGTTTTTGACTTGAGGAATAAGCAAGGTGACTATGATAAGTTTTTTGGTGATAAAAAACTGAATTCAAACCAAGATGGAGCTTTAACAGATCAAACTAGTTGAATACTTAGTTTTGTACTTCAAACGTAGTAGTTTATTTTATATTTCTACAAATTTCAAGATAAAGAATAATTGTAAAAAACCATGAGATAAATTATGTTACTTATTTGCGTAAAGACACTTTGTTATTCTTTAGTTTTGTTATTTTAATCTTGTTTGTTTTTCCAAAAGCTAAAAATTTTTGTTAGTTTGTTGTCGTTTTTAATATGATTGTATATATCTTTGTTGCGTTAGGAAATACAATTCCAATTTCCAAAGACTGAAATATTTCGAGATTTTTTTGTTGTGTTTTAGCAATTTGCACAATCTAAAAATCCTTACAATGATTATTAGTTAACAATCTTTTGGTGGTACAAAACTTGTAAATGGCTTTGAAAAAAGCAAACATTTAGTAAACTAAAGCTTTTCGTCTGACACTCTTCAGAGTTTAAAACGTCAGAACATAGATCGAAAACTCTACGCTTAGAAATATATATACCCAGTTGTGGATCGAAATATTATTAGTTAGTTTCATTGTTATGAAATATAATCATTCTAAACTATCTATCATCATATCAACATAAGAATCCATTTGATATTGTTTCTTCAGTTTCTGGTCTTAAACTATTCCATGGAATCAAGGTATTCGATACCCGATGAGTTGAATTGCTTTTCTATAGAGGATCAAAATGGACGGCATTTTTAGCATATATGACTAGGCATAACACGTAGCATGGCATACGGCATACCACATATCATTAACGATTAGTCTAATAAAAGTAAATTAAGTTTATTTATTATTGAAATGTTCTTTTACTACCGAATTGGTGTTTCCTAAATTTAAGCTCAAAATATCGTTAGCAATTATCCTTTTGTTGGAGTTAATCATAACCTTCACTTTTAAACTAACATTTTGAATGGCTACTCGATTTTTTTTCCTGAAAATAATATTTTCGATGCGTAGGATAATAAAGAAATGGAATTGATTTTAAAAGGAAGAAAGTTGCCTGCATACCTTGAATGTGTTTGGGATACCAATATACGCTTGTAATATTATTTTGACACGCAAATAAAGCATGTCCTCCCCTAATTGGTCCAGCTACTGGTTTTTTAATCTTTTTCTGACCCATTTGTACCATTGGTTTGTACTTCATCTCATGAGCTACCGTAAAATTTTCTTCTCAAACTGAGGGCATGCGAGAGAGGGAATATTTCAAGGGATTTATTTTTCTGCTTGTAGCACATTTGACTACCGTAGATTTATATAAATATTCTCTTGATATTATCAACCATAAAAATTATACTTCTCCAAAATCTCTGTTGGTGCATAAATCATGAAAATCTAAGAAAGTTGCGTAAATCTTTAACTGCAAAAAATGACACCCAATTTTTTTTGCAATTTTGCAGCAGTGAATCAAATTTAACACTGCTATCCTCTATAATTAGTATACGTACGTAAATGTAGTATTAATTATTCAATACTGATAACCTTTCGAAAAACAGTGGCCTGAACTGGAGCCGAAGGGTTTCCATAATCCCCATTTTTTCTGGGCCACTTCTAATTCAATTTAGAGTGGCTTTCTAATTAGCTCTCGCTTTGAGTGTTCTAAGTTTGAAAATCAGTTGGTGCCTTTCCCACTCAACTATATTAAACCATTTGTTTCGTAATTCATTTAATTACGAACCATTTGCCAAACTTTCTTAGATACACTCTCAGAATGTAAAGATGTGCGCTGTGCAGTCAAAAGGATGCGTTAAACAACAGATAACTTTCATCGAACACATCCAATAAAGAAACTACCGTCGCGATGTTAAATTAAAAGTAAGTTGCTTGGAAAAGCGCCCCGCGTAGTCAGAAAATACTGAAAAATAGTCGAGAGATTTTTTCTACCTGTTTTATATCATTTCAAGCAAACTTATGTCAAAAACCTATGGTTTAGAGGTGTTAATTTTTCCAATTTCATACTTTTATTTTTTGCATGAAACAGTGAATCCTCGCCTACAAAAAGTGGCCATCGCATTCTGCCACCACATGATGATTTTCAATCATACGTGAAGGATAAAAAGTATAAACAGATTGTAGTAATAATTATGGAAATAGCTAAATAAACAGAAATAAAATGTCAGAAAGTACAGTTGCACCTTTCCACAAAAACAGTAAAGAACGCAATACACAAAGAGAATTTCTTGATTAGATATGGATGAATTCGGATCAATTTGTGATCCTTTATGCGGGGCTCGTTGTAAAATCATTGATAAATGTTCGCCGATGAATTTGCAAGCGATGAAAATCGCACTTAGCAAATCCAAAACAAATGATCGGTCAGATTGAAAACAAAGAAAAACGATATAAACACAACATCTGTATAAACGGTATCAAACAGGTAAAACGAGTATTTAAACATTACATTAATTCATACACGATAATCACGTTTTGTCAACATTTACATTTACTAACTTTCTACATAAAAAGCTTTTAACAAGCGATATTACGATTTTTGGTAAAAAAATTTACCAATTTGAGAATATACCAAACTGCCAGACAATATGGCATATTCGATACCTGAAAATTAACTGCAGCATAAAAGAATTTAGCAATGCCTCTTCTTTGAACAATAAGACATAGAACAAATTATAAAATCCTATCCTTTACAAAGAAGCTCTAAAACCAATGGTCGAGGCAACACCAACAACACTAACAAGCAACAATCTTATTATACTCCTTCACTATAACGAGCAATCCGCTTAAAAAGAAGGTAACTTCCATCTATTCCTTTTCTAAGGGGGCAGGTAGGACATATCAATTTGCCATTTCTAAAATAAAATTTTTATTAATAGCAGTATAGAGCTCTAAACAATTCAAAGCTGCAAAACTTTGGAATTTTTGCCTGTTGGACAGCAATTTGTACATTTTTGAGCAAGATAAAAAGCTGTTTCATCTACGCCCCTAAGTTGCTTAATTATTCCAACCTAAGCAGATTTTGACTCAGTCATTTCCTATTTTCCAAACCTGGGAAATAAAACAGCAAACTCCACCCGAGATAAAGAAACATAACAACCTTTAATTACTTTACACCTATAGCTAGTGTCATACACATTGCATTCTCTGTCACATTAGCAGACTAGATTATCTTCGAGATAATGTGGTATACACCCTAAGGCCATGTGCGCCAAGAAGTCCATGTTCTCTTTCTGTTCAGCGAGTCATGAGACGACCCACAGGCTAAATAATATACGCTGTCTAGACAAAGCTTAATGAAAGATTATCTTAGCCACCAATCTCAGATCCTTGTAGTTTCCAATTGAAGGGACAACCTCAGCATGGCCTTGCAGTCAACGATACAGCTGTAGAAACATTCACAATGCCTCTTCGTCTTCGACAACTCGTATTGAGCTATGGACGGAGCGCTTATTAAAACTTTTTGTGACTGTTTCAGCCAACTCTTGTGTAATGAATGCCGGAACTGCATTGATCGGTGAATCATACCGGGAAATTAAAGCTCCGTAAATAATCAATAGCAGCCATGAAACAAAAACGATACTGTTCGACAGTTTGTACCATGAATGGTCTTTCCATTCGTAGGCTTTTCACAGTCCTGTGAATGTCTATAACGTTTTCTGCTTGCAGTCTTTCCAATACGATACTAAGAGCTATGAACACGCCAGATCTGCCAGCTCCAGTACTGTAAACAAAGAGAATTCAAATTAGGACAAATACGTTGAGGCTGTTTTTTTAACTTATGATGGCTGATGACGATGATGTTGATTATTATTATGATGGTGTTAATAAAGATGATGATGACGATTATCACCATAACGAGGCCAGCACAATGAAACTTTTGATTACGGTTGTTATTATGATTATGACGATATTTAATACTGTACATTGCAACTTTGCAACTTTTTATTGAAAATATTACAACTTTATTGTAAAGTTTGGAAACTATAATGTAATTAGACAACCGTTACTTACTTGCTATGGCATACTATTGGTCCCGAATTATTAAGTTCATTTTTCGACTTATCAACTTGTCCTATGAGTTCAAGAACACCCTCTGACGAAAGCGGTACACCATTTTTAGGCCAATTGATGTACTGAAATTGACGAATTGTTCGCGCTTCTCCATCCTAAAGGAAAGAAATATCTAATTAATTACCATCTACGCGGAAGAAAATAAAACTTTTCAGGCGCTAAAATCTCCGCAAATGGATCAATAAATCTACTTAAGTATATATATATAACGAAAATGGAATACAGAAAAAGAATATAAATTCAAGCGCTATCTCTAATATTAACGAGTTTCATAAGGGTTAAGTTCAGCGGGCTTTACACTAACGAGAGATTGAGCAAAAGAAATGAAGCAAAAAGGTCTGTAGTCTGGATATAAATATATTTCAAGAATTGATTCCATAAGATTAGTTTCACGACTCTAAAGCCTCGATATATGATTATCAAAACTTTTGAAGTATTACCTTTTGTCTAAAATGCTACAAACAAGTATCAGAATACATTGTTCGCTTAAGCTGAAATCAGACAGGCTTTCTACCAATTAATGTTTTGGGACAAAAGCCCTTTCATGCAATGTATTTGGCAATTAAATATAACGGCCGAGAAGAATTTGAAATAATACATTGTGATTTGCTAACAGACATGGGATATTTATCTACAATTCAAAATTTAATTTTGGGATTATTACAAAGAAGCGAGATTAAAACGCATTGAAAGATTTCAATCGACTCACCCTCGCATCCATTACTTTGAACTCTCTAACACAAAAGTGCGCATGTCTGGTCTCGTTTACAGGTTCGATGACGTAATAGAAATACCTTTCCGATTTCTCAGTTGGCCAGTACTTGTGACACATTTCCTAGAGCAGGGCAAACACAGGATTAGAAATAAATATCATGATCAATAAATGTTTACAAATGGTTAAATCTAATGATATATCTTCACCTCAAGAACGGCAACTTCCAGAATACAATGCCACATGTTTAGGCAAGAATTACGCCCAACACATTGCAAGGGATTATAAAAAGAACGACAGAATAGAGCGGCAAAAGAAGGGATCGGGTGGGATCTCCTTGTCAACTCTAGAGAAACAGCCTTTAAGCTGCGAAAACTACTTTTGGATAACTGCTCCTGGGAAAGTTTAAAAAGCATACCAACATTCTATTCTCATGTACAGAAAAATAATCCAGGGATGTCAACATAGTTATCATTCAAGATCATTCGAAAGAAGAGTGCCAATACACCAAGGGCCTAGGTTCGAAACAAACAATTCCATTCTAAAGAAATCAATTTTTCTTATTAATGAATATTAGACTTTGAGCTGTTTCTTTGGCATTCTTTTCGGATGCAACTGCAACTTACAATATTGTACTTTCTCAACTCTGTTCCCTAAATCAAATCTCTTTTGTATATTTTCCAGTTTTTTAGCTGAATCCTGAACTTTCTGGACTCCTCTCGTGCAAACTAGGATACAAACTTAAAAACTCTAAGCCCATAAAAATTAACAACAGCGAGATCAACAACAGCACCCTTTTAATTACAGTCAAACTTGATGTTGTATGCTCCCTGGCGGAACCGTGAGAAAAGCGAAAAACTTAGTTTGGTTCTCATTCCATCATCAGAAATGGTTCAATCTGATATCACTCCATATTAACGTCTCAGAAACATCAAGCTAACACAAACTATCATCGAAAACTAATATTGAGGTATCATTCACCTTTCCTTTGTCTTCTAGATTTGTAAGCATGACAATGATAGAGCAGTTGTGTTCCATAATCATTCGCCAAAACTCCTCAGTGTCTTCTTCTTTGGGGCCTTGAGAAGCTATGAATGCCTTCCTTTCTCTGTAACCCTACATTCGATAAAAGCAAATAAATTAGGCCTATGCATTACAATGCACTAATAGATTCACATATAAACATCGGTTTTAAATACCAACGAGGTTTACCGAGCCAAAGAAGGATGTTTGTACCAACTATTAAAAGATTGGGTGATTTATGAAAAGTCCTCGACTGACATTCGTACTATAAAATACCTAAATCAGTTATTTAATGAGCAAAATCACAGTTGATCAACTTGGAAATGCTGGCTTTTTTAAACAAAATCTCAAGCTTATTGATAAACTACCTGGTCATTGGCATTCATTAACTTTAAGTTGTTACTTTAATGTCAACCTTTAGCCTTGTTGGCTGTCAATTTAATACTGGCATTTATTCATGTTTTAAAAAAAGGGAAATTTAAATTCAAAATATCAAACCCACGTCTAACGAAAGTTACAAAAATTGTAAATAGCTGCAGAGGTACGTTAGTATAAATTCTGAAGACAAGAGAATTAACTCGAAGCTGAAAACGATGCTTGACTGAAGACGAACTTACATCAATGTAACTTGCGTTGACGTAATCGGATCCATCGTGGTTACGAATCTGTTGTAGACAGACACGATTTGATTCGTCTGCAAAAACAAATCATATAAAGCTAAACTTAAAACGACACAAGGATAAACGTTTGTACCTTAATAATACTTATATATCAAATAATACTTATAGTACATATAAATAATCAATATTTTTAACCTGTAAGCGTTATTAAATGAATTCCTTTTTAAATATTTGGCTGACAGTGTTTTACTTGTCTGTTTTTACTTTTTTGCAATGGTTTTGCAACTTGAACATAAAGAAAACATAATTATTCACTTACATGGAACAATTGACTGGCATCGATTCTTTTCCTTATTAATTGATAAATGTGCTGATGTGAAATTTCCAGTGTTCGGGACTGTTGCATCAACAATAACCTATTTGAAAATAATCATAACATAGACTTGACTAACGACCAATGTTCAAATAAAGCATCGACATTTACTGAATTACGTGCTACGACACGTTATATTTTCAAGCAGAAAAATTTCTAAGGAAATAAAAAACTTCGTGAAGAAGATATAGAGAAAACCCAAACATGTCAAATAACAAAGTTATTCTATGTTACATGGAGAATCGGTATTATGTGGGTTACTTTAAAGGCAATCGACAGAAATATAATTTAACATTAACAGCAATCGAAAGAAACTTAAATGGCTTCAGCAGTCTATTAATGAACAATTGGCCAATCAATGAGTGTGATATTTAATAAGCCACTGTTGCCTTTAATTAGCACGTTTTGCAAAACATGAGTTTTCACTGTGCCAAAAATAAATCTAATATTTGATATAGCTAGGCATTTGAAACGAAATAAAGTTAATATTGTTTAAAGCTGCTTTACAATTAAGGCCGAACACAGCAAATACGGTTGCTTGACAATTGTTATCAATCTTATGGATCAAAATTTAACTGGTATGTAAAAATGGTAATCTTAATTACCCTAAAATCTTCTTCTAAATCATCGCCGCCTCGTTTGTTAAGGCTTGTCAGTGTTTTGAAATAGTTGACGAGTTCACTCTCCTCCACCTCAGTCGATCCTGATACGATGGCATCCATGACGGCATCATGGACAAATATATACTGCTCCTATCAAAGCAAATGAACGTCGGCTATTTATATATAAATTTATACATATCTTTTTACATAAATTCCAAAAAATTCCCTGGTTTAGGATACAGCAATGTAAAGGAGGAGCAAACTGGAAATTGCACTGAACGTTAACTGATGATGTGATTACTGCTCATTGGATGATGTCATTACTGATCAACAAATCATTCGTTATCTGACTTTAGTTTCCTGTCAAAAGACAATATGCTCCCACATACTGTCAATCATTGACATAATGCTACTGTAAACAGGCGCCCCTCCCCTTAAGACAATCCCCGGATGCCTATTAGTAGAATCACGTTTATCATAATTTGAATTATAGAAACAGGTAAAAGGAAATCATTTACTATGTATTAGGGTTACTTGAACCATTAAAATGCCAGTTTTTGAGCAACAAAAACAGAATCCTCGTGCATGTCAGAATTGTTAAGACGATATGATTTAAAAATTTAAGCCCTATTTATGAGATACCCTTGGATTCTTCCTACCCTTAGATAAAAGCACATAAAGGTTCCACTTAATCTTCGAGTTGGTCTATGTCCAATATTGACACAGGAAAAACAAGAAACACTTACATCATTTTGAACCATGAAATCTCGCTGCGACCGAAGCATGGTCACATATCCATAAATATCTACTGTATTATCACTGTCGATCCTTTCCAGCATTGAATCAATTACAATGTAGCAGCCTGTCCTTCCAACACCAGCACTAAAAATGCAGAGGGTTAACTTAGCTTAAGCTATAATTGTATGATGGATGTTATTTATAAAAAATTGGCTATAATTGTATGCTGGATGTTACTTATAAAAAAGGCTATCATTGTATGATGGATGTTATTTATAAAAAATGGTTATAATTGTATGATGGATGTTATTTATGCAAAACAGTGTATGGTAATGGAAACAAGGGAAAAGGACTTAAGAATCGTACATTTCTGTTAAGTTTACTACAAAACATTCACACGATCTGAAACACTACCATACTTTTCAATAACATGCCGCCCTTTGACAGGCTTTGCTATCTGTAGATGCCACCTAAGGTCCATAATCTTTTTGCACAAATATTTAAAATCTTCTTCCCAACCCCCACTCTTTCTCCCTTTCTCCCTTTCTCCCTTCTCCCTTCTCCCTTCTCCCTTCTCCCTTCTCCCTTCTCCCTTCTCCCTTCTCCCTTCTCCTCCCAGTTATGATAGCCTTGCAACAAGGAACTCATTGGCACTAAGGAAAAATATCCACTCTGCTTTTGTTCCATTCAAATACGATATTTAAGAGATATTTCTGTTTACCTGCAGTGGACAATAATTGGTCCAGATCCCTCTTCGTTTTCCTTTTTGACTCTTCTTATAAATTTGAGTAGCGGTGCTGGGTTTCGTGGCACCCCTGGATCGGGCCAAGCTGTGAACTGGAACTGCTTCACCTCACGCGTTTCATTTCCGTCAACCTGAGGAACAGAAAAGGCATATACAGATTATAACTGTGACTCGTTGGAAGCAAATTTATTTCACTAGACTTTAAATTGATCAAATGGGGAAATTGCTATCATAACGATGAGAAAATACGTTCGGTTTATTTGTGGACTCCTTACATAGTTGCTTTCATGTAACAAGACAATACGAGTAATGTCGAAAAATCATCTGTTCCTGCTTATAAGAATACTAACCTCGGCTATCTGGAATGTCCTTTTCGTGTAGTTTGCAAGTTCCAGTTGATCGATTTTCATGACTCTGATTCGTCCATAATTAGCAATGTCGTTACTAGGCCAGTACTGCTCACATTTACTCTGCAAATAAATATTCACGCGTTCTTAGAACGATGTTTAAAATAACTGGTCATGATACCTTTTGGTGGCAGAGTGATTGACTTGAACATTGCATGTTGCCTGACGCCTGAACAAGAACATAAAGTTGCCTGATGATCGCATTATGCGTGAAAATCAGAGAAGCAGCTTAAAACCGCCTTTTTCTGTGCACCAAAAGCGTGCAACCTAAACATTGCATATATATTCTTTAAAATTCCTTTTCGATCAAAACAGGCTGACGGCTTTCAGAGGCAAGAGGGCCCCTTTTGAAGAAACCGTGTCCTTTTAAAATAAGTACTTATCAAACTCACCCTTCCTCTTTCTTCTAGTTTAGTCATCATAACAATCGTTCGTGTGTTGTTTTCCCAGCAAGCTCTCCAAAAATCTGCCACCGTATTTTCCATTGGTCCTTGAGTTGCTATGTATGCTCTTTCTTTGCGGTAACCCTTAAAAATAAAAGGCACATCTTTAATATAATTACCTTTAAAACAAACACCTCTACATACCAGCTCTGGATGCTGAGGAGAT
This sequence comes from Rhopilema esculentum, assembly GCF_057945365.1. Classification (NCBI taxonomy): domain Eukaryota; kingdom Metazoa; phylum Cnidaria; class Scyphozoa; order Rhizostomeae; family Rhizostomatidae; genus Rhopilema; species Rhopilema esculentum. The sequence continues at coordinate 3,474,863 of NC_142822.1, forward strand.
TAATTATGTTACTTAAAAAATTAGAATCATCGATCAAAAAAATAGAAATTCAGAGCTGCACCTATGTAAGCTAAAGAACAAAAGACTATCTCAGTGGTAAGCTGCAGAACAAAATCCATCATATAGCAAATGGGCATACCAGTCTTCGTGTCAAACCTTGTTATCCAAGACTGGTAAAAGTCCACACCTACAGAATTTTGAAGGAACCAATAGATTAAACTTACATCAATATAATTTCCGTTGAGATAATCTGAGCCAGGTTCACCAGTTGATGACAGAACTACTCGTGTCTTGTCGTCTAGAAAAAGAAAAAATGTTTACTTCATGGGAAACCTTTTAGTGCCTTTATATGAGCGATGCAATTCACAACATATAAATTGTAAATAATGAAAAGGAAAAATTGCCCAATGATACATCAAACTTGGAGTAGCAACTTAAAACGGTTCTATACTGTAAACCAAGAGTAGAAATGGTGCATAGACACAAACACCAGCTCATCAGGTAACAGTTGCTAAGGAAACTTTATGAAGTATCAAAAGCCAAAAATAATATCATAAAACACTTTTTAATAAAAGATTGACATGAAAAGGCGACTTACAAGCAAGAAGATTTGGATATCTATTTTTCAACTTGTTGTATGGTTGATTTGATTCCTCTGAAATAGGCTTCTCACCAGGTTTAATGGACTAAAAGGAAATTGCATCACAATCTAAGTTTCAAATTTACAATGAAACTAATTATCATTCACAACTACCTTACATAAAAAACAACACTTTTAGGTAAAACACACGATTAAATAAATGATTCAGAAAGAAAATGCACTGAAGCAGACTTTTGATCGACAATAAAAACACAACTAGACTGATGAGCATCAAGCTAAATCGAAAGCGTCCTTAAGGCAATTACCTCGAACTCTTGAATAAACTGTTCAAAGTCTTCAGTTTTGAGAAGATCCAGTTGTTTTGCGAATTCTTCTACGGGAATTGGTGGGTGGCTCATCATTTCAACTGTTGGATACGTCATACGATGCATTTCAACTAAATCCTTAGGTTTGTCATATCTGACTGAACCACTTTTCTTCTGAAGGAGGATTTTGCTGGATTCCTCGTCGCGCGGTGGACTGGGCTTTCGTCTTCTACAGAGGAGAAAAACATAATGCATATTTGTTGTACAGTTATGCTGATAAATTTTTCAAAAAAAACAGCAGTGCAACACTGCAGTTAACACTGGCTGTAGAGAGAAATAAGAAAGAGCTCAGAAAATACATATATCATAATAGAGGGAGGCATAATGTGCTTTGGATACAGCCGTTGGTTGATTGGATGGCAGAATGGAATATGACCCTAGAGACATGAGGAATGGAGGATAATATGCAGTGCTAGGTATATGTTATGATTGGCAAATATCCCAATACCAAAATTATGAACATCCGTTTATTTTGTAAATGTCCTAAGGCCCTGAACCTAGCCTTTAGCAAACCCTAATAAGATTTCTTTAATAAAAGAAGCGTTAAACGCTGTCCTAAACCTAGAATACACAACAATTTGGACAAACCTTATGAAAAATGTCACAGCGCCAATAATCAACAGGACAAAGATGACACCAATTACGATAACACCGATCAAAATGCCATTACTACCACCGCCAGAATTGGACGCGGCGGAGCCTTCCTGTTTAGCATTTGTAACTTTCTTGTCTGGCTCAGGCATGGGTAAAAAGACAGAGTCTGTGACTGGGCTTGTTCTGTTGACGTATCTGGAACCTTGTCTTACGTGTACATTAACAAATAGTCTGTATGTGTGACCAGGACTGAGTTTCTTGTTTTTATAACCCCCAATCTTGTTTCCTTCTCCAACTAAAATACCCCGAGGAAGTTCTGCTGGTTTCAGTTCTGCAGTTACGTATGTTTGTGTTTTTATAGAGGATCGTCTTTTTCTCACTCCAGCTGAGGTGCCGCTTTTTTCTCCGAGATCCAAGACACACAAATGGTAGAACCTGTTGATCATTAAGGTTGCCATTTAAACAGGTGTGTGAAATATTTTATCTAAAAACTAAGCATTGCGACTTTTAACGGTTTCGATACACTAACCCGAAATGAGAACTAATATATTTCAAAATGGTGATATAATAAAGTTTTTTCAGATTGAATACATTGAACTTGTTTATATAATATTTTGTATATACAAAAACTAAATAGGTTAACTGACAATTCCTTGACTCGAAAACTTTTGTAGTATTCTAAAATGGTGAACATAAAATACAAGAAGCGCTTACGCTATTGGCCCATTAATGTCTGAAGCAGGCGACAAAACCACTGATATGAGGTTGTTCTTCACAATTTGCACACTTCTAGGGGGCTCGGCTGCTGGTGGGGCTACAAACGCAATAACCATTAATAATTTTATGGCTGAAAACTTCACAACGTATAGAACAGCTTATAAAAAATCACTGTTTTACCTGTCTGTCATATAGTGCTCGATGGCGAAAGATGATTAAATGATTACTGATGCTACATTAAGCACTTAAGATGAACAGAATACGCTGAAGGAATGAAAACACGATAGCTGAAAAACAATAAATGCAACTTCAAATAATTGTCAAACATAACGCTATCTCCGGTAGAAAATCGTTGAATATTATGACGTTTAAAAAGACCGATCCGAGGTTCACAGGTAAGCTTCCAATGAAAAATTTTTTAAAGATAATCAACATTTTTGGCAGTCAGTCTCTCTTGATTATCTTAAATTCAATCGATTCGGATCAATGATGTAGCTACAAGAATGTAATGTGTTGTAGGTGTGTAAACTTACCAGCACTATTTGTTTTGAAGTTAGCAACAGTACGTTGCCCTATGCCGACAGTTGTATTAATCCTGACGGAGACGGTGTAGTGGAGAAAAGCCTGAAGGTTTCCAAAGAAGGCCGAGGTGGCAGGAGGTGTGATTTGCTTTTCAGCAAAGCTGCTAACCGTTTTGATCGTGCTTGTTTCATCTCTGTATGATCGGGAGCCCGCCACTGAGACCTTGGGAATATCAGAAGAGCATAAATTAGCTAAAAAAAGGATCTGTACATGAGAGCACTGACAAATATGGAAGTAGGTTCTTTAACCAGTTTGATATCGACAGGGCCGCTTTATTCTTCCCCTTTCAAACGCCGCTTTGAATTTTATTGTTCACACGATGCTCGTCAACACTAAAATTTATCATGATTTCTGGACTCTTTATCTTTTCATCGAAAAAATTTTCTAACTTAAAAGAAAAATACAAAACTGTTGAAAACATTGATAAGTCGAAAGATATCTTGTCTCAACACAGAATCAAGAAAATTGTTTATCCTTCCTATGACCTATGAGCCAAGACGTAAAGATATGCCACAAACAGACAAACAAACAAACAAACAAACAAACAATGAAAGCAGGGCGTGGCCTAGGAGTTGTAAATGTGATTTTTTTGCTTATGAAAACATTTTCCCAGTCGTTAATCGCACGACAGCCGTTCATTTGAACTCCAGAATATATCCGAGGCATAAAAACAGACACAAGTTACTTGAAAAACATTTTTATTGCTAAATTATTGGCAGTTGAATAGGAAATAGATATTGCAAAAGGCAAGTACCTTGTAGCCAATTATTTTGAATTCGGAAGCTTGTGAAGGTTGCTTCCATTCAACATATACTGAATCACTGGTCACATCACCAATCTCCACTGATGGAACGACGGGTAACTCTGCAGGAGAGGAATTATTAAGCTCAAAAATGTGACTGCCATTAGTAATGAAACAAAATCGAATATTCATTAAGGCAATAGATAAAATTCAAAGGATGGTGGAGAAACTGGTGTTTTTAACAATATGGATTGTGAAGTCACAAAGTGCTCAACAAGAGATCTAGATATCGGCTATTAGGAGGTCATAAGAAAATAACAAAAAGCCATAGTAAAAAGAAATGTCTGAACATGTTAAACACATGCACAACTTTATCTTTCATGTCCCAATAGAAAATAATGTAGCAGACAATAGCCATGATAATCTATGGGTGCACGTTTGTGAATGCTGTGTTCACCGAAATGCATGAAAAACATGTGTCTAGTGTCTCTCAAAAGTTGAAACTGACCCATGCTGTGGCCACTACACAAAGTATACAGATTTGCATCTCATTTTGAAGGCAGCGTGTTCATACAGATTGCAGTTAAAGCTGCCAATGAAAGGCTGACATGAGTTCAACTGTTATTGCTAGGTGATTGGTTAAGACCAACCTAATTGTCTTTGATTGGTTCAAACCAACTTACACCTTCCTTTGAAGCATGCTACTTGTAAGGACACACTCACTACCTTTAACAGAAAAGTTTTCAACTATATATATTTATATATTTATATAAATAAAAAGTATGCAACTGAATTAACAAAGTTCATACTTTGATCATCTGTCTGCGATCTCACTTCCAAGCTTGAAGGGCCTGGTCCGACAGAGGTGAAAGCACGGACACTGAACAAATACATCGTGTTCACTTGGAGATCCTCGACAATCATTTCGAGACGCGTATCACTAGAACCCGCTGTTAACGTCTTTCGCATAGTTTCTCCTCCAGTCACTTTCTTATATCTCACAACATACTTGGTGATTTTTCCATTACGCTGCCATGGATCAGGTGACTCCCATGTGACTTTAATTGAAGAAGCCGACCCGGTTACTGCACGTACATTTAACGGTGGCCCAGTCGGCTTTCCATCGGGCATTTTCACCCAAGTCTGTGCTTCTGATGACCAATCTGTTGTAGTTTCAGCTGACACTTTGAAGCAATACCAAACACCATAGTCCAGGTCGTTAAATATCTTGGTTCTATTCGAGACACTGACGTAAACTGTCCGTTCACCAGCTAGGCTGTCGTATTGAGAAATGGTTTTGCCATATACAATCTTATATCTAAGTACGGCCATCCTTGGCCTCCAGACTAGTTTGAGACTCGTGCCCGTTTTGCTGAGTAATGTAGTTCGCCTGATCACCGGGGCTGGGGGCAGACGCTTTGGGGTCTTAACGTAAACAGCATGGCTTCGAGCCCCATCACCCTTTAAAGTGTATGCAGCAACGGTGATACGGTACGTCGTTGAAGGCTCCACATTTTTAACAACAACTGCGTGCTGCAAGACAGAAATTAATTTAATTTTCAGCGTATTTCAATACTTCTAGCTAAATATTGGACTTCATATAACTTACATTTGCAGCAGTGTGTCACTATAAAATGCTTTGCACAACTTTTCATTAATATTATGCTCTCAACGAGCACCATTGAATGTTAAAAATAGGATAACTTCGCTAAGCGTTCAAAGATTCTTTTAAGATATTATTAGTTTATAAAGACATTTGTGAATACAACGAATTTGTATTTGCATTCGCTTCCTAGCATCCGAAGGTAGGAGCACTGAGAAGTTGTGCTGATCGAGCAGTGTCCTGGTCCTTCCTCTCGATGTGACCACACCTCGGGACTCCTAGACCTAAAACTACAGAGAGCTGGCGACTCTCCCCACACTACGTGAAAGTTAGGTCGTGCCAGGGCCTCGAACCACCGGCCTTATGATCTGTAGTCAGCGCCTCTAGCCACTGAGCTATCCTCGCATCTAAGAATAAATTTCACGCGCAACAAAAGATAAACAGCCACTACTTACGCGATCTTGAGAGCTGTCTGCATCGTAGGAAAATGGGAGGGTCTTGTCGGGAATAACCTGATAGTCATCGGTGACTGGTAAATAATACACAAAATACCCTCGAATTCTTCCACTCTTTTCAATTGGTTCTTGCCAGCTCACAGACAACGCGGAATCATTCAAAGCCTGGGCTAGAATATCTCTTGGAGCACCCTCTGGCACTGCAAAACAAATGTATTTATGTTTCATTGTTATTTACGTTTAACATATGCGTCAAAGTTGCAGGAATTTACTTGAGGTACTGGTCAAAAAACCCAAAAGCGTATTCTTAATGTGAAAATAAAAAACAAAGCAGCTTTTACCAAACATAATGATAAATTCTGATTCAATGAGCTAATGAGGCACCATCAAATACTCAAGTACATCGGGAAGATATAACAAAAACAGCATACCATCTTCGTCCGTGAAAAGCTCAAATTTATTTGTCGGTGGTCCCTCTCCTTTCGAATTTTTTGCTGTTACCCAAATGGTGTATTTAGTGTATTTACGCAGGCCAGTCAAAAGAGCAGACCTTTGGGCTCCATCAACTGAAAGTACAGCAGGTGTTGCATCTCTGATAGGAGTATACATGATATTGTAGCCATTGATAATTCCGTTTTGGTGACGAGGAAGAGGGGGTTGCCAGAACACTTTGATCGATGTAGAGCTTCTCGGCCGGGCACGGGCACTTTGGGGTGGTCCGGTTGGTTCTTCAAGAAAAAATTGAGTCAGCGATCAAATTATTCACAACCTTAAACAACAATGAATATAGTTTTCTTTAATGCAAGGATTTTTTCTTGAGAAGGACAACTAGTATCTTCAAGCAGTAAGCTCTTTGTTATAAATAGCAGATAGTAGTGTTTGCAAATATCAGGAAGGAAGAATACGAAAACTTAGCAGATATTCCCCTATTAGTGGCTCTCAAAGCAGACAATGGGCATATTTTCTGCGACCACATATATTTACAATCGTTTAGAGACCCTTAGAAAGAGCATTCACTCATGATATTTAAACTATACAAGTAGACTTACTGTCTTCGAACGTCGTTACTTTTTGTGGCTCGGATGGTGGTCCTATGCCACTGAACGACTTGGCCAATACATAAACTGTATATTGTGTATACGGGGATAATCCAGTAAGGACAAGTGACTTTGAGCCAAATTCAGCAGTCTTGTTGAAACGACCAAAACTTGACTCGTATTGCACTTCATACACGTCTAGGCCACTTCCGTGGTACGTTGGTTCAGTCCATGAGACAGATATTGATCTTGCTCCCATTGCCCTGGCAACAACGCTTTTAGGTTGACCAGGAACTAAAATTAATCAAAGGAAACATTAGGAAGATGTAACTTACATAGAAATACCATTACGCGGATAAGATTATTGCTAAGAGACCTTACGGAATAAAACCTTTGTTTCCAGTCAAACGGAACTGGAAATAAATATTATATGCACCTATCGGACAAAAATGATGAGATCTGCAACATTAAAACGGAGAGTGTTAAGTATATATGTTTTTCTAAAACGCTCGCAACAGACAAGTTTATAATAATTTCATCTTGCCGCTTCTAGCGGTAGTGCAAAAGAATCTAATGTCTGCAATATTCAATCTGAATTTCGCTTTCTTTTGTAAGAAATAAAAACAAAAATTAACATGACGAGAAAAACTACAGATCGCAAAATCGTTTTGGGAAACAAGGAATCACTGATTTGGAAAATTCATCGATCGGGCACAAGAAAGTCTGCACGGTGGCCGCAAATTTATAAACGTCACGATTGAAGATCCCAAAACACGCAACCTGTTTGAAAAAGTTCAAAGCAAAGACTGTTTATTTTCTCCAGATATTGTTATCTTTATTTTCAAAACCGTTTTACAGTTGGATTTAAATGCGAGCCAAGCTGTTTAAGTGCACGAAAACAGATTTTTGTACTAGGTTCTTAATGCGCAATTATTCCCATTCGAGCACAATACTCTCCGAACGATTGCCGTCTGCATCAAAGGCTTTGCATATGGATCATTAACTGTAAACATGCTCAAACTCTATCAATAGGTTTATCTGCTACACGATGTGAAGTCTTCTTTCTTACATGCTAAGCGCATATGGGTGGGCGTCACGCCTAAACATAATCTGCAAATGCAATAGCTTTGCACTGGTAGCAAGCTGCACAGACGTTTAACAACTATATCGTTTGTACGAATCCTTTACGATAACGGCACTTCCCATTCTTTTACGACATGAATTCCGGCCTAACAAAATATTGGATACCCGATTTCGAAGCAACTGCGTTTTTACAATCTATATCAGAGTAATGCGATTGTTAAGGGTGGATTTTTGTGAGCTGCAACGTAAAGTAGCTGCCGAAGGATAAACACACGACCGAGTGTGAACCCTGCCAGTGTCCAGACCTCTGATCGAATGCGACTCAAAGAATACAATTAAACATTACTAAAAATGTGTTTTCATCTTCAATAGATTAATTGCATGTACTGTTATCAGATTGCGGACAAGTTATCTAGAACACAACGAAATAATCCACTCGATGATATCAGCATCGTTTTGAAAATATTACAGGGCGGTGTGGACTGCAGCATACAGTTTAGGCCTATGATGTTCATGATTTGTTTGCGGTATGCAAAGATAATGGAATGGAGATAAACACAGTTAACATCATCGAATCATTGGCGTGGTTGCCAATGAACTGAGGTGGAATTTTCTTGCTTTCGTGAAGATATCTATCAATTACTTGTAGTACATGAAACTGATACATTCTCGTTTTGCTAGGAAATGCATACAAATTTCTAAAATGTCTCGGCTTAAGAAGAGCTTGATCCTTTCACAAAGGGTAAAACGCACACAATATGCACTAAACAAAGTAGGAAATTGTATCATTTCGTACACAAACAAGGTTAACTTTGATCCGAAGACAAAATCGGGCTGGGATGCTGGGGTCGCAATGTAAAGGCTTTGGAATAAAGCATGTAATTCATTTTATTAACCACGAATGTTCATTTTCATTAGAAACTTTTGACAGACTCTTTCTAATCTCATGGGAAACTTTCAATCAAGCAGCTTCTACAAGCTAGGAACAAAACAGTGGAAACAAGTGTTAAAGAATCCGTTATTCATATCTCACTCATCTAATGCGATTGAAGGCTTGTTCAGCTCATTAACGTTACAAAAGCTTATTACCCTAGTATCTTTTTACGGTCAATGCCATAATCGTTGTTATTAACTATGGTAAGCGCGAATCAGACGTCAGGAAGTCTTGTATTCTGAACCAAATCCTATTCAATGCATTTATTTCTAAAGAGCATTTACACTGCTTAAGACGACAGCTGCGGAAGCTGGTTATCTACATTGCACGTTACTGACATCAAATCTTGCTTATAATCAAAGCTAGCTTTCAAGAACATGTCTGTTTGAGTAAGCATGTTGATTGTACTTAAGCGCTAACTTTTCTTAAAAGCGTATTGTTTCCTAATGTTCCCCTGTTTTCATTACCTCAAAGTTTGAAGAAAGACCATGTGATTTGTATTAAAAACAAAGTTTTGAGCCCGGTATGGGCTGATCTGGTAGCTTGACCAAGTCAAGAAAGATAAACTTCAAGTCAAGTCAAGATAGGTATTGTACATTAGTCCTGGACAGGGACTACCGTAATGCCCTGACTTAAATTTGTGATACACAGTTGGCTTCAAGTGCACCTGTCAATCTCAATTGCATAAAATTATGATGCTACACAAACAGATTCTGATAACATATGTACGTACAATTAAATCTGTGCTGAGAGGGAGTATCTCAGAAGTGTATTCATTGAAGTTTCGTGCACTAAATTCAGACTTTGTATTAACATACGACTTTTCGTATAATAAGTATAAACTCAAGGCCATTGATTGACTGCCTAGCTCATGCTTTATCTAACAGCTAATACATAATTATGTAATGTTGATAAATTTAAGGATTCATATCTTGCAGTACCATTTTGTCTTTGACGCTTATTATCATTTCTTATGATTTGCATGGCTACGGGGAATTAAAAACGAATTAGCGAAAATCTTACCACCAGCCTGTGCCTTCACAACAGCTATTTCTGACAATGGTCCTAGCCCCGCAACACCAACAACCTGAACTCTAAAATAATAAACCATTCGGTCCTCCAGCCATCCTATTAGCTTCCATGTGCGTCCAGCATAAGCAAGAGACCAGTCTGACAGCTTCTCCGTTCTGTCTACAGTATAGTATACTCTGAAGCGCTGTATGCGACCATTTGGTACAAGGGGCCTATCCCAAGTTGCATTGAAGGATGTGTCACTCACACCTTTTCCAAGAAGGTTAATTGCTGGGGTTTCAGGAGCTGAAAATGATTTGCAATCATAATCAATAATTTGCAAAGCGGATAATAAATGCCTGACAATGAATGTGTTTTAAATAATTTTGTGATTAATGTTCTTTCAAAAAAAATACAAGACTATTTTTGCTATATTTTTTTAACCAAGAAAACTCTTCCTTCCAACAATAGAAAAACCGAGACCAATTCTCACCAATAGAGCATGGGAAGACGGATAGATCTCTCTATTGTTTACAAATACCTTGAACCATTTAATTGGTTGCATCAAAACACGAGAAACAGTTGATATATTGTAATGAAATTATTCAAAAGCCAAATCTATTCTTTTACACAGCTAAGTCAAAACAAATACCTTCAAAAAAGGGCAATTGAAATTAAGAATGAACAAAGAAATATCAGTGAACCACAACACATTTTTATAGCTTCCTGGGTCACTTAAGTAAAACAAAACAAAGCTGAACTTACGAGCTTCTCCACTAACAAAGTAATCAATCTTCCCTGGCCGGCTCTGGCCTGCATCATTAACAGCAATCACTTGAAACTCACAAAAAGTGTAAGGTTTGAGACCCCCATATGTAAAAACCATTACAGGTGCTTTCACAAGCTGCTGGCTCCAAGCAGTTGTTCCCTTGATCCTGTATTTTATTATATATCCTGTGATTGGATTTCTTTCACGATGATTTGGACTCCATGTTACTGTTATTGATGTCACAGTTTTGTTAACAAGCCGAGCTTCAGATGGTCTAAAAGGCTTTGCTGAAAATCAAAACTTTGCATCAATTGAAAGAATTTTAAAACATCCTTCAAAAAATTCAGAAAATAAAGTCACCCTGAAACCTCTTTTCATTGCAACATAAGATTTTTTAAGAACAGAATAATCACAATAAATTATAATAGCCCTTTATCTATTCTTTGAGAATAAGTTGCACATCTGATTTCACCTATTTCCAACAACTTACAACTTGTTTGCCTACCAGAAAATCTTTGAGGAATGATAAGTTCATGACCAAATACTTAAAGACATGCTTATCCTTAGCCTTATTAGTAGAGGCAGTTGTCTAAATTACCTTCCAACACTATAAGCAAAGCTAAGAAGCACCAATGGCTTAAAGTTGGAAAACTATTGGTATTTGCAAAAACCTAGCATATATATATCAAAATGACAACAAAATCATGTGCCTTTTGATCTATGATTTTTGATCTTGGAAAATAAGCAAATACAAAGAGCAATAGCAAAATTCCACTTACGCCTTACAATGACTTGTGATGTGCTCTCAGCAGTACGTTTAGCATCATTTCTTGCTTGACATGTGTAATTGGCTGACTCCCGGATATATCGAATATGGAAATAGCCATCAGTGCCACCTGCCTGAAGCATGCCATTTTTGAACCATGAAAAGACTGGCTGGGGTTTTCCAGTTGCAGCACAGCTCAAAGTCACATATGATTCAGGGTCCACAGTTATATCTTGCTGGGTCTTTGTGAAAGTGGGACTGATTCTTATTACTGGAAAAAATTTTAACACAAAATGTTCATGCTAATGAAAAAGCATTAGGATGGCAAGCAATAAAGTATGGAGATTTAATATTTTGCTGCAAAGATGGGCATGACTTTCATACTTTCATAAAGCAATCTTTTTGGAATTGGCGACAGTCTAACCATAGAGGTCTTTTAGATTATAGGTATAGGATGCAGTCTTGCTACTTTAAAAGTTATACAAACTGTTGCATACCTTCTCGTTCTTTAACAAATATTCCAGCTCTTCGAGATACTCTACTCCCAATGCTGTTTGAGGCCTCGCATTCAAACAGTCCCATGCCTGTTCTAGTGACATTAACAATTTTCACACTGCCATCAGAGAGTAATGATACCCTAGGATGTGACAAATTAAGTGGCCTATTGGAGACAAACCATTTGATCTGTGGTTGTGGATTTCCAGTTGCAGCACATCGCATTATAGCTGTTTCCCCTTCAATAAGGTAAGCTGACTTTGGCGTGACTACCAATCGAGGAAAGCCACTTGGCAGATCTTTTTCTAAAAGGTACAAAATAATGTACTTTTAAGAAATTCTATGCTCATCAGTTTTGATGTAAATTGCAGGGGTGGGCTCCTAGTTTTGGGAAACTGTTGGTTAAAACACATTTTTAATGATTTTCTGTTGGTAACTTTTTTCATTTGTCAGTAAATTTGTTTGTTTCTGTGAGTTTTGCCCCCCCCCCCTCCCCCCCCCCACCTGAAAAATTAATTTCCTCCACTGGAATGAGACTGCTAAAGTCTATCAAAAAATAAGGTTTCTTACTAAGCAACTAAATCACAAAGACTTATCATCAAAAGACAAACATAGTTATTTTATCAGCATTTTCCTTGAAAAGCCTTGTGAACAGTTTCAGCATTCAGCAAGGAAAAATATGGGATGTTTGTGGAAGTATTGCCAAATATGGTAAGAATTGCGATTGGCAAAAGATGCTACATAAAAACCAATCTGAAACATCTGAAACCAAAATCGAATAGCTAATCAGCTCTGGTCATATTTCATCTTTACTACCAGGCAAAGATTTGCATGTTACAGCATATATATTTGTTTTCTACAAACCTTCCTTGACTGTAAGCCGGAAACCTTTCCTTTTTGTAGTTCCTTTCTTATCGCTGGCAACACATTCATACAGTCCATCAGATCTTCCAACAAAAAGGGGGCGTATCATAAGAATACCACCCTCCGTCCAACTGAGTTTGTATGGTGGAGGTCTAACAATAGGCTGTCCATTTATGGCAAATGACACTGTTACATCATTCTTGTCAGTTCCTGTTACTTTGCAAAGGAAATACACTTGGTTGTATTTCACTGCATAAAGATCTTTGGATAGGTTGACTTCAATCTCAAATGCTAGAATTAAAAAATCAATTCAAGTTTTCTATTTTGTTTGATTACGATTAAGAAATTGTTTGTATTTTGTCAAGAAGAAACTAGATAGTTGTAACTATAGTTTCTTTTTTACTGGTACAATGCCTACTCTAAATGGACAGAAGAGAATGTTCATTTCTGGAGGGGACAAAAGCAATCTCTTTTCGGCATGCTTGGTACTATCCTAGCTTATAAGATATACCAATCCTTTTGCAACATATAAGATATACAAAAATTGTTTCCCTTCTTTTAGCTCCTAAAGCTAAGTTGAGTTGTACTGAGTAGGCTCTTACAGAAAAGAAAAAGGCAGTAAGGAATGCCAAAGATCAATTTCAATCTAGAATTTAAGAAAATGTTAATGGACTGACAGAAAATCAAATATTGGGTGCCAAAAGGTAATTAACATTAGGGAATTAGGCTGCTAAGCAAGATTCATGTCACAGAAGACAAAGAAATCTTGAATGTTGACTCAGATATTAGTTATCCTCTAGCTGTAAATGAAGGTTGGTAAGGGAAAATCTAATCCTTGGTTTCTGATGTGATTGGCCCCGATTTAATAGCTAACCATAATAATCATAATTAGAGCTATCTGATACCACAATGAGAGTGCCCCAGGCAAGATCAAACAATATGTTGCAAGGATTTGCATAGCTTTGCTGACAGGGCAACCAATTTGATTTCAAAGATTCAAAGAAGCAATTCTCCGCCGCTGATGGACTGACTATTCTAGGGTTGGCGAAGAGGGTCACTCCATCAATGGGAACATAAGGAATTTTGGCAAAAAATCCTGTCCGGGTGGAAAAAAAAGAGCGATGGATAAAAGAGCATTCCAATTTCATGACTCTCCCTCACTTTTTCAAACGTCTCGTGGAAAGACACGCAACTTTGGCGATAGAAATTCTTTTAAGTTTCGTTTCGGGTTGGGGATTTTAGAAGGTAAGCTCGCAATAAGCCCGGCGTTACAGTTCAGTAATATTTCGTGAGATCTAAGCCAGGATGAAATCTCTTATCTTATTGATATGATATTGACGCAAAAGCGGGCAATTCTTTTACTTTTACGTGTCAAAACATCACTTGGAAAAACAAAGTAGGGATCCTCTCCTGGCGGGTTTTCAGTAAAATGTCAGGTACTACAAGGTAGGTGACAGAGGCAGGGAACTGTTCTGAACTAACTGTTTCGTGTCCGTATTTACTTTGGTAGTCATTATCCGAATGAAGTTGTGGCGGCTAGTCATATGGGGCACCCTTTAAACATAATTTACTGAAGATCAAAATTCCACACCCTCTTTTAGAAAAGATTTCATTTACGTTTCAATCCTCAAGTGCGGGACAGTCGATTAGGAAAAGGAATTTGAAGTAAGTTTATTTTAAGTTTACTCATGTCCGGGATCGGATTTCTAGTTTTTTTCAGCCTTGCTTTTCGAATCCTACCAAAGCCAAATTGATTTAAGCTGGGGTCGTCTCGCGATGATTCACTGCCATTAAAAATCAAACTAGCCAAAAACGGTTTAATTTATCCCAAATCATAACAAAAGGTAAGAGTTTGGAAGGACACCAGTGAAGGTTTATTTTTTTGTATCGATAAATCTCAGTGGCCTTCTTTTTATACGTGTGTACCTTTTATGTGAACTGAAAATTGACAAATGTTTCTCAAGGAAAGCTCACGGGAAGCAGATGGCAACCTTCATTTTCCTTGTTAGATATCAAATTTCTCAACTCGCACAAGAGTATTTAGTTTGACACTAAATGGTTTATTTGGGGCAGAATAAATTTATTACCCTTATTTGAGTCATCGATGTGTTAGCTCAACGATCAAAACACGACCGTTATTCGACACGTTTGCGTTTAGTTCTTAGGCCGATATAGCTTACTCACCATTTACTTGCCAAGAATTAAGCCAAAAGCACCATAAAATGAGGATTACCAATCCTTTCTCCATCTTTAGATTAATCAACCGAGATTTGAGTAAGTAGTATCCTCATTTAATAGTGAACTCTTTAGTTCGCCAGAATATCTCCTTGATTCTTGACAATACACTCAAGCTTCCCTACTTCATTCGATATCGGATGTGGTTCACGATTACGATTTCCTGTGTTCTCAGTTGCTCAAAACCTAACAACTCCTTTTGATTCTTTATAAAAGCGAACGCACGATAGCACGAGTAAGCTGTTTCCACTGGTGGTTTTCATTCAAGAACTGGAATTGTTGCAGTAAGATCTTGATACTCAACTACAAATCCGAAGCAGCGGCTGAGCGACAAAGCTCCCAGATTCAGATGTCAATTTGTCAATAATCCTCCTTCTGCAATTTTTCTAGGCTTGATATCTTCGCAGCCACCAAACTAGTTCCCTAAAATAGCAAAACAGCTAAATATGCAGGATAACAACAAAAATTGATCCTCGTCTTAGTAACTACCTCGTCGAAGCTTTCAATGACTTGTTTTCTTGACTCAGACAAAAACGCATGCCCACTATGCTCATTTGCATAAACTAATATCATCTAACAACCCGGAGGGCCAACAATTCAGGGGGTAAGCCTTTCAAAATTGACAAGGATCTTGAATAGATTTTTGAACAAATTCATAATTTACCAGACTAAAGATGTTTTTTATAATCTAAATAAAGCAGTTCTCTATTACGGAGCTTGATTTACCGTTTTTATAACTAAAAATAAGATTTTAAGCAATCAGCTCGAAGTTCTACTTGCAATAGGCAGCCTCCCTGAATCCAATTCAAATAATAATCCGTTGTATTATTGACAAGGGTTCTAGAGGGCACGCCAGATCGACATGGGAAATGGAGATCTCGATGACGTTGGGCGGACGGTTTTAGATGCGAAAAAATTTGAATTTTGGACTTTTTAAGAGGCCGCAATATCGGGAAAATCTTGCGAAAATATAAAATTGCGTTTCTATTTTTCAACTCGGAAATCTTATCTTCGACACTCCTGCTATTGTTTCATTTTCCTTCGAAGAACAAAGATAAAAATTTAATTTCACAACAAAACATAGCATTGTGAAACTGCGTCATTCCGGGTCCGGTCCTCAAGTAACTGCGAACAAAAAATCCAAAGGGGCGGTGCATTGGAATAATCTCAATTGTTCCAAATCAAACATGGCTTTTATCATGCACCCCAACGCAGCATGGAATGCTATGAAATTCCAACATGAAATTCACAAGGACAATTCACGCCTATAGGTGCTGACCAAAGGGCAAATTCTTTATTGTAGGGGAAAAGCTGGGTTTCGGGCTATTTGACTTTTTTAGGTTTATTTGAGTGTGAAATTCCGCCTTCGAAGGAAATTCCGTCGTGAGGCTTAAGCCCCCTTCTACACCTTGCCTGTTGCCCAAACAAGCTTTTGTGCTAATGTCGTTGTTGTTTTCTATCGTAGGCCTTTGTTCTTAGAAGAATGTCACACTAAAACGCTTTCACGGGGTTTTGACTAATTTATCTCTAAAATTATCGTTCATGCCTTGAAAACGACAAAAACACGCACTAATGCCCTGCGCTTTGCTGGTTTTTATTGTCAGAAACCTCAGGAGGAATCTAATCTTTGTGGTCAGAACATGATTCTAAATAAAGAATTTCACCCAGCAAGCGTATATATGGCCACTGTGTCAATGTAAAGCTAAATGATAGGTCAGAAGTCTAAAAGTTTTTCCCAAAAAACTCAGTGCTTGAATAAGCATGCCCAGAAATATGAGACTAAACGTTATGTCATATTTGGGGATTAAGCAGCGCTCTTTGCCTGATATGCTTTCCAAAGGCCTTGTGGGAAAATCTAGCAGAAGCACCATACCGAAAAGCTTTCCGATAAAAGGAAGTACATGAATATTTTTTCTATAAATCAAATGCATAGATATATGTGTACATGGCGATGCTCCTATTTTTGTTTATGAATCACTCAACACCTTGAAATAAATGTTATAAATAGGCATTCCTTACAATTATGAGCTACATAAACGATTTGCCAATCTGTCACCACTTCATACAGTTGCTAAATCAGGTAACTAGACAGAGTGGCGAACTGGAGCGCCGACCAGGATCAAGGAGAAAGAACATCCAACAATCTACTTTACGACACTATATCTACGTTAATCTTTTCCAGAAGGCCTGGCGAGGAATGGTACAGATGGTATTTTTGCATATAGGCATTTTGGACAGAGAATACCTTATTAAAAAAGGCGTGTCACAACATTGAGAAAATTGATATAAATTTGCCATATCTCAGTATGCCTTGTAATATTATTTTGATATTTGGCTTATTCCAATGCATCTCGTTATCCCTTCTTGAAGAGACCATGTTAGAAGAGTGTACACCCATGTATTGTGTAAGAAACTTGCTATAGGTAACGTACTGTACATTTAAAAATTTGGGAAGGCATAAAAGACTTAACAGTACTTTATGAACTAATGCTTAAGAAGCACTTTTATTTTGGGATAGTTCAGAAAATACATTGAACCAAAAATAAATCTAGGGTCACAAGTGTGCAATGAGTCTCTCGTACTCCTCCGGAGCGACCGATTTTAAAAGTAAACAACATTTGATGTATACTTCTACCGTGTTCAGTTTCATCCCATAATCCTATTGTGTACCAGACATGCATCAAAAACTAATATTTGATACGTCTCAGTGTTAACGAATTTTACGAATGATGCCAATAAAAGTTTAAGGTGACTGTCCTTTTGCCCCAAAACGCCTACCAGTCAAATTCATGACGTATAAAGGTCATCACGCTCTGATATGGTCCTATACTATACTTGTACCAGAGCAAACCACAAGCTTCAGTTACACAGTTAGACAAAATAATATTCTTCTAAAGACAAAATAATTCGTTTTATTTAGTTTATTATATTATTATGATCAATATATTAAGGTACCAAGCTGGGTGTGATATCGTCACATTGTAACGCGTATCCTGCCGATCAAAAACTTAAAAATTTTTATATTCATCCCAAGCTGCAAAAAATTCAACTAGATATAGGCCCATCTAAAAATACGTGAGAGTGTCGGTAGTTTTTGAGGTTGGTTTATAAAAGACTGCGAAGTAGTGGGTAAAGCTTTTTTTGTACCTAAAAGTTTTTTATCTGTCGTCGCTGCTGGGGGTGAATTGTCCATATCGTTTCACTTTTTCTAGAGAAAAGGTTCAAGTGAAGGAGGAGGGGGGACTAGTTGTCTAACAAATCCCATGGCTTGATTCTTCCAAGAATATTTCGAATGTTATTGATTGAACAGCTGAACTGTCCACGAATCCCAGGAACACGCCGTTGCTACGCTATGAGCAAAATGATGGTATTGCATTTCGTAATCTTGACATGACGTTTGTGACATAATACAAACGGACCATGAGTCAGGTTTTCCTTTCTCTTTTGTTTACAACAGAAGAGTTTGAGTGGTTAAAACACAGCAAGGCCACTGTTTGAGGAGTCACTCCAAAAGAGCTAGAAAAATTGACATGGTATGTGAATATTTGGTGTAACGTGGAGTGGCTTAGAGACAGAATGGAAAGAAACTTTGGAATATATGGTGAAATTACAAAATAACAAGTAATTATGAAACGCTCTAGGTGTCCGCTGCCTGTAAATCTCTTCTACAAAGCTGGGACTACAGGGCAGAATATAGAACTATTTGTCCGTTTTCGGAAGGTGTCTGTATTGGAAGGTGTCCGTGATCGGCAGGTGTCCGTTATTGGAAGGTGTCCGTTATCGGCAGTTGTCCGTGATAGCAGTGCCGTCGGAACGAAATTCATATTGGGGGGGGGCTGCCCATTTTTTTCCTTCTCATTCAGTACACTGTTATAAAGGAAACATACTACAGTTTGACAATTATTGGGGGGGGCTCCAGCCCCCCCAGCCCCCCCCCCCCCGGTTCCGACGGGCCTGGATAGAAATGTGTACCTATTATTGGCAGCTATCACACTATTTCCCTCTGAGAACTTAAGGTTAAGGTCCATCGTTATAAATATTGGAAAATATTGATAGGAGTAAATATCTAATCATAAACAACTTGCAAAAACTAACGAAATTCTGGACATTCTAGAAATATCCCAAAACATCAGTACTTGGAGCAAAGCGTATTGCCAAGTTTTTTTCATCAATGACAGGTATTTCGAACTTAACCAATGACAGCATATCTGTTA
This sequence comes from Rhopilema esculentum, assembly GCF_057945365.1. Classification (NCBI taxonomy): domain Eukaryota; kingdom Metazoa; phylum Cnidaria; class Scyphozoa; order Rhizostomeae; family Rhizostomatidae; genus Rhopilema; species Rhopilema esculentum. Next base: position 3,493,930 of record NC_142822.1, read on the forward strand.
TTTGTTACATTGAAGCAATGATATCATTGCTTGCAAGCCTCCTATCAATCTCAATTTATATCATCATAAAAGATGTTGACATCTTAACGGTCCAACTTTACAATTACTCATTGACAGGGGCCGTGTGCAAATCTCGAAACAATTGTGCACTTTCCAGTGTCCAGGAACTGTGCAAAAGCAGAAGCGGATATGTAGCTAACAGAACTTTTGTTAAAGGAAAAAAAGGACTCTTTTTATACAAAGTGTTTGATGAAAACAAGAGTCTCAAAACTGAGTCAAAAATTAAGAAGAGGTACAATAAAATACAAGGAATGGATAAATAATTCGTCACTGGTTTTGTCTTTATCGTCACTGGAAATGTGTCTTTTGCATTATGACAACTGAAATATGGCTAAAATGCTGCAAAATCACAATATCACCCTCAAAAGGGTGTCTCTATACATTGCCCTTCTTATGCCTTTGCTAAAAAGACCTAAATGAACCAAGCATAAATCTGAAGGTGATTTTCACTAAATGTATATAGTTTCTGCAAGAGATCTTAGCATGAACACTGGCGTCGCCGGCCTAAAAAACTGGGTAAGCCAAAAGAAAATTCTCGACCACGCCCATCAGACTCTCAGAACACGTGGGAAAATCTTTTTTACTTTTTTTTATCTGTGTCGAAATTTTCGAAAAACTTACTTTCTCAAACAGCATTTTTTTTGCAAGAACGAAAAAATCAATACCGACATATTCAGCCACCCCCTGCGTCGAAAGTTTTTCAACGGATTTCGAGAAGTTAGCAACCCGACCTCTGGGAAAGCTGGGCTGGACATGTCAACTCCAGTCCACCCCGTGCTGACGTTACTGAGCATGATATCACTTGCAAATTTGTTGTTTTGGATTTTCTTCTGCAATTAGATAGAAAACTGCATCCCTGCCACTAACTGTTATTGCAAAACCCCAGACCCAGAGAAAAAGAAACTCAAATACTTATTTTAGACAGTATATAAAGGTGAAAACAAGGAACAGAGATGTGAAAACCGAAGAGTCTAGAATAAAAGTAAGGCTGAAGCCATAAAGTCCAAACAACTTGTTTGTGTGCAACAATTTTTTTCAAATCTGCAAAGTATTCAACAAACAAAAAGATTACATGCTTATTACAGACAATCATTGACCTAACGGTGAATCCTGGGTACTCGATATTCGCACGATTAGTTAAAAATCCAGACAGATAACACAGAGGAAGAAAAACAATGAGCTGATAAAGTCGCATGTTTCTAAAGTACTGTTTTGTGTTTTGAAATGACGTGTACGAAACCCAGGACTTTCTTGCCAAGAATGTGCGAGGAAAACAACTTGTGTACAAGATGTATGTCACGTGATAACTGAAAACATATATAATTTCATCAAAGGTCAAGCGAATGTTTTGAGCTTTCTATAAAAGAAGAAAATCCTGTTGGCATATTGATGTGAAAATTCTAACGCCAATACTCATACATTAAAAAAGCGAAAGACAAATAGAAAGATAATAACTTCGTGGTATTGAGGATGAAATTAAAGTCGTTGCCATGGCGATAGAAAACAGAGTAACACAATTCGGTGTACCTCTCTTGTGAACCTCGTTTATAATACATTTGTCCCGAAGTCACATCGACTGATGGTTTACATGATATTCATAAATGTTTCGATTTTTCCATGAAATTAGCTTTAATTAATTTGCTCAGAGCTCTCTGTGGGGAAATGACGTCACGAACGGGGATCAATGTATAGCCCAAGAATCCAGTACATTCTTGAGAGGGTTTTTAACTAGACCCCTTGATTTGGTGTTCTATCAATATTGTTCGAGCGACTTCCTTTTGCAAGACAACACTTCTCGAGCACATGAATAGTCGCACCTAAAAATTCAACAACCCTTTCCTCCATAAATTCGATGCATGAAAAGGTGCCAAACATGTGTTTACGAGAAGGCAACCCGTTAGACAAACAAAACTCTTGAAAGGCAATTTCACATCTTTAAATAGAAACATAATCTTTCGTTTGCATAAGATCGGTGTTCAGGAAGCTTTGTGCAAACTACGTGGGTTTTATGGATGACTTTGGTTCCATATGATTTCTCCCAGTTTAAATAAAGATATAAATTAGCAGTGTTTAAATACTTCACAATCCGCCTTACAAGACTTAATTAGTTGCATCATACAAAATCAAGTTAACGAGATGATTTCATGAGGGTAGAGTCAAGTCTTTGCATAATCCTAACAAGGACTTAAATGTCTTCCTGAAAAAATTGATTCACCAATCTTTCTATTTTTATGAAAACAGCCCAAAGAAGCGGGTACCTCCGACGGTTCATTAGCTGGCGGATAACTAACTGTAGCGAGGGCCATTTGAAGAGAGGCGCGGCCCGTAAAAAGCACGCCATAAGTACAAGAAGATCAAGGGCCATCAAGGTTATACAAAGGTTACGATTAATTTTAGATCAAGTGGCCGTTATGCCACAAATAAATCATACGTGAATGTCAAGCATACGTCTCTAAAAGCTAAACGAAATTGGAAAACCAAAACATTCTTCCTGTAGCTTGTCCTGGCGTTCACTTACAGGTATTTCGCCAGGAAATCGCGTATATAAACGACTTGTTTGCCATAGCCAAATTATGTAAGAAGCTATTTGTTCCCCGTTAGGTAAATTTCATTCCCTTTTACTCCCTATTAAATATGAATTTGCATGATAAGACATGTTTATGAAACTAGCACCCTGGGTTCCAGGCTGCCAATTGGGCGTTGCGGGAGAGTGCGGAGGAGGAGAGAGGAGAAAACTCAGGTACTATGAAACTAGCAGCGGAAACAGGGGTCATGCCCCCCCCCCCCTAAAAAAGCCTTTATACAAAATCTTTTGTTATGGACCTTTAACTTATCCTTGTCCTCCTCTTTAAAAATTACGCGAAAGCCCCTGTGAACTGCAAGGTTACAACAGGAACGACATTCCACTAATCAACCACGCTTCCATCATTCGCAAAAAACAAGTTTTTTCCCATTCCCAAGGTCTTTCTTGGGGTGTGTAGAAAAGTCAATAATTCACCTGTTACTATATTATGAAATATCTACTATCAATACTCTAATCCTTTCCATGTCCGTATCGTTAATACAGCCAGTTAATACAACAATTAAGCATACAAAACGCACACCTTTTATACAGGAAGCTTTTTGCTGGATAGATTCTAGAAAGAAAAACTTTAGAGTTTATCGGAAAAGCACAGGACGAATCGTCTGTCGTATCATGCATCACAAACCGGACTTTAAAAACAAAATTTCAATGGCTGTGAGCATCAATGCAGCGTTGGCTTCATTGTGGTTACTACTATGAGTTATTGCTTTTACGTTGAAGCACGAATGCTAACCATAACACATGTGCCATAATATGTAATTAGTTTTGAAACATTTAATCTTAAACACTGGGTCATTGTATACCTCGTTGGTGGCGCACGCTCTAGATTCGATGGTATTGCCCTGCGTACTTTCTCGATCCGATCAATCAAAATATTACGCTTTTTATCACAAATTATATCATTAGACCCTCATTATGTCATTATTAAAAACTTTGCTTCATATTGGTTTGATCAAATCTATTAGGAAAAGGCAATAAAAGGAGCATTGCAATATTGTTGATAAGGTTTTCCGGAATTGGAGAAAGATGCCTGGTTGCGAGACAGTGATGATTGGGATAGTAATATAAATTAAAGTTTTATACCATGAGAAGGGTGCAATCTGCCTTAAAAGGCTTACCACCCCTCGTAGTTAGTTTGTATGTATGCAAGTCATATTTTACCTTGGATCATCCCCAAACCTGTATCTTTTTAGAGTTGCTCTAAAAAGATCGCTTAAAAATCGATCAAAATAAAGGGAATCATTGTGATCAGACACTTTTGATTTATCGCTATCCTGATTGGTTAAAAACCAAACATTACTACGAGAGTGGGTGATGGTTAGCTCGGAGCAATTCAATCCACCTCATTGGCTTAGAACCATTATTCCTTTCTCTCTGATAGGTACTCCTCTGTTTCTCCGCTCCTATCTTCTATTTCCTCGCTCGAAAGTTTGTGGCTCTGGTACAGAGGGCATCCTTATGCAAACTAAAAGTCTGGTTCCTTGGAATAACGATATAATAATCACTATTGCGATCTTTTATTCGTTGTCCGTACAGAATTCGTAAAAGTGGGATTCCACTGTATATTCTGTAGCTGCTGCTTATTGGCCCTTATTGTGGGCCTGACACACACAAAAATTTGTACGACTTTTAAAGCTCAGCTAAAGAGCACCTCCCGTCAATGTATGCCTCCTAAAATATTTATACAACGGACAAACAACTTTGTCCCTAGCACTTAGACAACGGATACCTCCGTACAACGGACAGTAGCTATGTTCGCTAGTTGGAGCTTGCCATTTAATGTACATATTGATGAATGTTCTGTGTATCCTCTATTTGCAGCAAAGCTCCTGAGAGTACATTCGTATGACAAAGTACATTCAATATCTTTTAGAGACACATTTAGAATAAAAAACCAATTGCTAGTATTTATCCTGGAAGGCAAATCTGAATCTTAAGTTATTACATTAGTGGTTAGATTCTGATTGCTTTCTTGAATTGGATAGAGTTAAGAAAAGTATTCGAGCATTATGATCAATCTATTAGCTTGGCAATATTTGTTGAAGAAGCTAACATATTTCAATAAAGTTGAAAGATCAGATATAATCTGGGCGGTACACAGTGAAATAAAACTACGTTAATAAAATAGCTTATGAAATTTCTAGAGGTTACATTGTAATAATCTAAAAATTTTGAATATGAACCAGGGCATTTTAGCTGGGATTTTTGCCAGTGGCCAAGAACGAGGCTCTTTTGAGCAAAGGGAGACAAGAAGTACGATTGTGCCGTCGAATGTGCTTGTTTTGTGACAACACCCTTTGGTTTAACTGGAAATCCATTTCAGAATATTTTTAACTTGAGATTTTCAGATTGCAAGAATTACTGGGATTTGGTAGACAAAATAAAGCTTGGATTTGTTTAACGCAGTAGTTCCCTCTTGTCACTGCTCTTGATTACCAAGACATTCGCTGTCTTAATCAGAAAAGCAAAAAGTCAAACGAGCTTGAGGACAAAGACGATAGATAACACTACTGGCCTCGTCCCTCAGTACTGCAGACGACACGGGCCTCGGTCAGGTCATAGAGTGGTAGCGATAATTATGTTACTAGTCAGTAGTCAGTACTAACTCGTCAGAAACTAATTCACAAGCAAAAAAAGATCTGTCTTTCCAAATATGCAAGACATATTGAACAGCTGGTTTGACGAACCAGAGTCAATGATCTCTGGATTACTGAGGCCAAGTTATCAATTTAAACGAGAAGGCACTTAATCCAGCATGGGTTTGATTAAAGAATGTCCTCAAAACCGGAGCTACTAAACTAGCGTTACATGCTCTTTGCCTTAGTGGAACCCAATTATCCCGTGATCCTCGGTCCAGTTGCATATTTATAGAAACCAAACTGCATGTTTAGGAGTGCCAAAAACCCAGATTCACAAAGAATGCAAAGCAGGACCAGACAGGTAACAGGGCCAGACGTTTAATGCAGCACCAAATGATAAGTTACCAACATGTGTAGATCGGATATAGGCTTGTGTTGGTGCAAGACATTTCAATATATGGCTCTCAACAAGGTGTTTCGATGTGAAATATGTTAAAATGAGCAACAGGTTAAATAATTTAGAACTATTAAACTATTAGCAGAATAGGTAGATATATATTTTTGGGATATGTGTTAGAAAAAGGTTGCTTGGAGTTTAAAGGGTAGACTGGAAATATAGAATAGAAGCTGAAAAATGGATGATTTAGATGGTTTTATATAGGCGTTGTTTGGGTCTTAAATTGGACCCATAGCTTTTTTTTGAGTCATTAAATTGTACAATTCCTTTAATGGGGTCATGAAGTTCTGAAGTATGTTTTGGGTGTTGAATATGAGAAAAGTTAGAAAATAAAAAAAACATGATTCACAAAAGAAACGCAAACTTACTTATTGGGTCTATTTTTTGTGCTATAAATTACTTTTCTGGGTATATGGTTTGTACCACCATCCTGAGCACCTATTAATATGATCTTAATTTTTCGGAAGTGATAATCACTTTAGATCTTCCATCGACTCGTTTATTTGAGTAGAGCTAGTCCGTAGCTTGTTACGAAAATTTGTCATTTAACAGTTATTCTAAAGGAATTCATATTTAAAGTACTGGTGTCTGGGACATAAAAGGCAAGCAAAGGCGACTTAATCTTTCAAATTGCAAAGTTTACTATTTTCGATGCTCTGTGACTGTTATTGAAAACTTCATAATTTAAAAATAGTCGAAACAGAACAATGCTTCTAGTGAGGGACAGAGTGGAATAAAAGAAAATTAACGAAAAGAGCAAATATTGAATGCGTTGGAATGCTAGAGGTGCGTGTGGCAAGTTTGCTTGGGAATTTCATTTTGTTTACAAAAAATAACAATATTTACAAGCAAAATACCACAACATTGCAATCAGAGGGAAAAATCTATGCAAAATTAATTTAAGGTTTTAGGCGTTAATAAGGGGATTATAGCGAATAATGGTCTGGTAAATAATGAATTGTTCTACAACGACAGACCACGAATCGCGAGTAAGATTGTCGCGTTTTCGAAGGTGCTTTTATTTCTAATAAGAAGTAATTAAACTGTTTTGCTCTTCATATGAAATGCCTCGAAGTAAACAGGCTTTTGTCTTCCTTGTTAGAATGTGGTTTCTGATTTCCACTATCAACGTAGGTGGAAAAAAGAGATAAAAGCAATGAATTTAGAAGTGTACTGTCCAACTGTGAGTAGATAACGGGTGAAAAGAAAAATGTCTGCTTAAACAGTGTTTTACAAATAACGCACTTAACTTCAAATTTTGCTTGAAGAACGAAAAAACCTTACAAAATGGTTGAAAGCTAAGCACAAAGTTTTACTGAGGGGGTTGATGCAGTAGGGTTGATGTCCCTTAGGTAAGAAACCTTTATTTTCATAAATACAGTATACTCGTCTAGTCTAAATCAGTACCTGTCGCTCTTCTGTGTTGAATAAGTTGGTCAACACCACATTCTCCCTGTTTTGTACGAAAATTTCATATTAAGGGGCGTCATGATTTTAGTTTGTAGGGGGTTTGGGTGGGCAGTCAGGGGTGGGTGATTGATTTGTGCACGTTTCGGACGCTTGTGAGGGATGCTGACCCCTCTCTCACGACACAGCTATTCATACTCATGAAATTAGGTAACTGACCCTGCGACCTTCTACAGAGCAATAGTACCGAATATGATCTGTAAGGAGATTTCGACAAGATCTCGCACGTGGACAGTAGATCAGTGGGACAGTCATTTCCATCATGTTTCTCGGGTCCAGTCCTCCTTGTGCCAATTATATGGCATGCAAGCATAGGCCTTTCCATAGCACACTTTGCACACTGGTAAGCACGCACTCCAGAGAAAGTTGCTTCCCATAATTTTTGAGAAAAATAAGGAAATATCATGACAAGAATAAGATCATGACAGCTTGTGAATAAATAACCAAACAAGCATAAGTTTTCCAAAGAACATCACAGGTTCTGCTGCTGGTGCAAATGCTTATCAATGTGACTTGGATGTTGATTATGCTGTTTCAACTGTCAAGTTGGCATAATCATGATCATAACTAAGAGATCATAAACTGCGAGCTTTGTTCTGCAGGAAGATACGGTTTATCAAAACGCATTCAGTGGGAATAACCACAAAAAGTAATCACCTTATTTATGAATTAATCATTCCATATCCTGATTACTGTTTATTTAGACTGAATTCCTTTGCATTATTATTACATGTTGACTCAAATTGTGTACAGATGTACTTTATCGACGATGTAAATCAATCAATCATAACATGAACGAAGCTTTTTACACTAAGCTCTGAATGGCCTGGCATGCTTATGAGAGAAAACAACGTTTCTTTTGACTGGAGGTGGTAGGCCTGTTATTGTTCTACCCTGTTTTCAAAGGATTAGAAACGACTGAGCATTTGGATTACGTTTTGGTTATTAAATGGTGCTAGAGTAGAGCGAAGGCAGTCACGTACATTACTAGAATACCACTGCCTGAAGAATGCCTTGAGGTCATCAACGTATCTGTGTTGACGTGAATGATGCCATGCAATTAAAAAGTTCAGAACAAGAAAATATATTTATTATCAAAAAGCATTAGACATAAGATCGCTAGTAGAAAAGGAAACATCAAAAGCAAGTAAATTTCGTCAGTTTGTGACTTGTCACTAAACCATAAAGGGTTTTCTTATGAATTTTCTTCATCTCAACAACACTAGTAGGAGACAACTATAATAATGAAACGTTTGATATTCCGTTAAAAATCCAACTCATGCCTTTTGATACTTTCGATACATTGTAAAGATAAACTATCACAAGACGGCAAAAATAAATAGCTAGCAATAAAGATTTAAGAGAAAGAAGGAAAAAAACAAATTTATTTTCACACAAACAAGCAAGAAGCAGGCATAAGGAAATGAATAGTGCATCCCTGATGCACGTGAGAAATTGAAAAGGCATCAGAATTGAAAAAACGCAGTGTACACTGTTCGTAGACTTTCTATGTGAATACTCGGCAGGAAAGCACAGTCGTGAGAAGCTTTTTGTTATGTCTGAGTAAGGCTACTCGTGTGAATGACCGTTATAGCTAAGAGACTCTTGCATAAACAAGACGTTAACAACAAATGTCTCATTGATATGTTGCTTCATGTCCTCGTGACATCACTGTGAAACTCTTTTTACGTAGCAGCATAGTCAATGGTAGCAGTGGGCTCTCACTCAGAAAGAAACTGCGCAATGTCATGCCGCAAATAAAGGACCATTATTTAGTTTTTAATAATCTATATAATATACCTTGTTTTCTATATAAACAACAGAAGAAGCACATAGGGTCTTCAATTGTCTTTTGCACGCCCCTTCCGGAGGCACACGCAAAGAAACGGTGAGTGCTCTCATCTTTGTAACAGTTAGATGACGTAATCGTTTTCAATTTTAACTACTTATTTGTTGTGATATTGGGAAAATAAACAATCTATGGCATAAAGCTGGTAGTCAGTTTGATGGGTCGAGGCTATTTCTGAGCCAAAGACGCGCTGATAACTCAAGAAAAGCTTTTTTAACGTAAATATTGTTACCACTTTTCCAAAGTGATTCTAGAATTCAAAGGAAAGGCGATGTTAATTAATTTTTAATCATAAAGTGAGGTTGTGCTCATTTTCAAAAGATAAAATGTTTTAACGGCAGTGACAACTTTCGCTACGAAACCTAGATTATTTTAAAAAGGCTACAATCAGTCATCCAAAGGGTCTGAATCGTTTCAACACAATTACAATGTAAGTAAGCAGAATCTGCAGAGCTTCTTGTTTTTCTTTGGAATATTAGAGACAAAATGGTCCTCCGCGGAGGTCGACACCCACAATGTGCCTATGACGTCATAGCTGTTTAAATCTTCTTCACGAAATGACCCGAGTGACACCCGGTAAAATATTCAAAAATGAGGAAGGTCAACACGTGTCTCTGCCTACTAGAAGAGTGTATTTTCTAACTAATTTGTGCTTAGTCCATAAAAGCTTTTGTATCACGAAAGCGACAGATTTGTTAGCTATAATGACCAAAATCTAAAGACCCTAGGGTAAAAAGCTTGTTTTTCAAATCATAACATTGTCGTGTTTGAATTTGGAACGAAGTTACATTTGTTTACTACATATTTTTGTCTGTTTTTGCTGTAGTTTGCGATAATAACTGCGGGAAACGAGATCAAAACTTAAACAAAAGAGCACGGCACATATTACAACAGGTATATCAGAAAAGTCGAAGGATGATCTGCTAAAGGCAGATGGCAGAGCACGGATGGAAACGATTAGTAGAACCTCAATTGAAAAGAAATGTTTTACATTTCCTTTCTTCTGCTATCTCGCATCAGGTTTAGGCATTTGGAGACCTATCAAACAGTTATCCATAAAGCATGCAGCATATATAATTCAAAGACGGCTTTAAAAAGGAATCGAACTTACTTTAAGTCAATCCACTTTACTTATGATCAATCTGGTTAAGGATTCGTTGAAAACTTCAAAACAACTGGAAAGAGAAGAGGAATGTGATATCAGAAACAAATTGAACGACGATGTGGATTTTTAGATAGTATTTATGATGGCCCTTCACTATCAATCAATATAGATCGACGAATAACAATTAAAACGACATACCTAGATCTATTATGATGTGTCTGTTACAACCAGAAAATAGTTAATCAGGCCTATGTTGTGAACTAAGTAAATTGAAAGGTTGACTTTGCAATTAAGAATTTTGCCACAGAGCTAGTTCGAAATGTTTTATACAAAACCATAATCGCAGAAAACATCGTGTTTTTATGCAGAAGAAATGTGGACAATGTCTCGTTTTCATTTTAAACGCTCTCTGGATCGAGACAGATCAGTGGTGCCTGCCTATTTGCTATCGCCTCTTTTTCCACGGCATAAGCTCCATTCAAATGTTGGGGTTCTTGAAATATTCAGCTCTTTCGTGTGTTAGAATGCCACGAGTTATTTTAGGCTCAGTACTGACTCCTTACTTTAGTATGGATATGTATTTTTGTTTCCACATTATAAGAGGATTAGGAATCACGATTCGAGAGTATTATGATATGTCTGATTTAGCACCATTATCAAAACATCACGATTTTGATACTGCCCAGCTGAGTGTAGTGAGATACAGTAAGATATCGCACAGCTCTTCTGAACCATACTGAACAACTTAAATCGAAAATTACTAAATATAAAAATAATAAAAATAATGTAAAAAGAATAATTTAAAAGAACCATAATTAGTATTAGGGTCTCAACGGCTTTAAAATGTAAATTCTAGCATTTGTAATTCTTTGTTAACCCAAACAGCTCTACAGTGTGAAAGTATTCAACGATGATTTGATGTCGCCAATGGTTGGGTGTTCCCATCTTCAAGCATCTTCTTGCAATTTGAGCACTCTAAGCACTACCCTGCGTTGGAAAATATATTTGCAAATCTAAGCTAAATTTTGAAGGTTGTCGACTTGTAGTTTGAGCGTCTGCCTTGTAATCAGGTCCATCACTTAAAACATTGACAACTCCTTTTCTACTTAATTTACTTTGGATTAATTTCCGTGTCCATTTCTACGCTGCTGCTTCTAATAAGAGAAAATTCAAACATTTACTGTTTTTTTCCGGTGCTCTACAGAACCAACGTATTGAGAAACATCAATTAAAAATAGCAATTAACTGAGGTTTTAAAAATGTTTGAAAAATCTTGTCACTCGAAATGAATGTTTTGGGATCGAATAGTTACATATCAAAACAGAAAAAAGCTTAAACGTCTAAAAGCACTTCCCGTCCTTTCATGTAGTGAATGAAAACAAGAAAAATGATATGAACTTTCAGGAAACTATCGGTTACAAACGATTGAATGAGCCCGTGGCACTCAAGTTTGATCAGATAATCAAACAAGGTTAACATGTTTGAATGTAGCATGGTTATTCTATCATCTTATTTGCCAGACTCATAACAACTGCATATCTGATATGCCTCGGGGAAGGGTAGCAATGAGTAACTGCACGGCAGATGACAAATCAACATTTGATTATTTTGAGTTCTGCGTGAAAGCAAAATTTACTTGGCCTAAACAGAGCTGATTATGATCAATAAAGGTGCCAGAAAGAAAGGCTCCTAAGATTACTCGAATTAAATTAGGAACAAAAATTACAACAAATAATACTCTAGGATGCCCAATTAGAGGGTGTTGTCATGGCAGGGGACAGTGGCAGCGTCAAGAGGTATGGGGTAAGATCTTGCTTGACATGTAGACAAATTGGGAAAAGATGAATCACTTGTTTCGTTGCATTTCGTTTTGTCTCCAATAGGATATTTACAACTATCATTCCCTATACACGTGAGCATGACCACATATGTTAACTTAACCCTATTCAGTGGTGGCGCCAGGGGAGGGCTAGGAGGGGGCTACAGCCCCTCCGTCGGAAGCATCTAGCCCCCCCCCCCCCCCATCGGAGGAAATTTTTAGGTTATTATCGGAGCAAATTTGACAAAATAGCGTACGAAAATTGCTTATTTTAGTCATTTTAGCCCCCCTGTCGGAAGCTCCAACCCCTTTGTCGGAAGATTTCTGGCACCACCTCTGACCCAATTCTGTGCCCGACGTATGCTATCAAAAATGAAAGTTTTTATGATTCGGTTTGGTATACAGGAAAGTATACAGGGAGCAACACTGTAACTGGTTACTTGAACATGTCACTTGCATTAAACTTAGTATAAACATAAAATTGAAACAGCTTTAAAACTGGTAGGGCGAAAGAATGAAAATTCTGTGAATTTGCAAAGCTATTTTCATTAAGAAATAGAATAACAGTAGGGGCAAAAATAAATTCCTTTCACCCCCTTCCTCTTCAACTCCTTTCAAAAGAACTTAATGTTCACTACACCACTGGGTTTTTAAAGAACTGAAAGCAATGTTGGGTTGGAAGCCATAATTTGCAATTCACTTTAAGGGGAACGAGGCTATACCTCGACTTCGACAGAGACGATTCATAAGCGGATATTCAATACACCAAGCCCTTTAGAGCGAATAGATCTCAATCTGTTTCTGATGTTGAACAGGCCAAATAATTCTCTATGCTTGGAAAGTGAAAACATATATCTGCGTTAATTTGAACGAGTGCAAGTGGCCTCCCCGCTCCTTATTTAATAAGGTTCGACAGTTTTGAAGCAAAATTTATACGCTGTGAATGCATTCATTAAGCCTGGTTTCGCTAGTGGTATGACCTGGTTCTCAAAGGTCCAACAAGTTTATTTTCGAAATTTGCAAATACATAACAAATATAATATGACAGACAAATCTCCCTGTTCAAAATGACAATGCTCCCTTAGTGAAGCATAAAACGGCTCAAACATGATTCCTTAATCAATTTTGGTCAAAGCGCTCAAAACTACTATGGAGGTCATATTCTCGTTAGTTTTGCAATTGTGATGAAAGATAAATGCTCAAAATGCTCTTTTCAGCCATGGATACGGTGATACATTGATCGTTTTGTGGGATTTTCTTTACCGAAAGCTCCAACTAGATCCAATTGTCTCATTCTTCAGTGGCTATTTTAAACTAACGAGATTGAGGATGAATTTGATACAATTAACCAGAACTTGCGATTTCAGCATAAGTTGTCTGATCAGTTACGTGTATTGATGCTTAAAAGAGAGTGACTGACATCATCAAAGGCCAAACTTCATTTGTTAATTTGCTTAATTTAGAACTGACTTGCTTGGGCTCATTTGGCAAGATATGCAATAACAATGGGCCTACTGTTTGTTCTGCTGAATATACTTTCTTTAGGAAATTTGTTTCTGGAAATATCGTGCAAAAGGTTATGATGTTCCTTTTTATTCAGTTTAGATAAACAGCCCTATGTAAATATGTGGAAGGATGAACGTTTATAAAAAGACCACGTCTGTCGTTCACGACAGGCACCAACCTAAATTCTTTCCCTGAACATTATTGATTCTATCACCTTTTAGTTAGCACTGGCATGAGTCACCCTGTCCAGGCTTATTTATACAATAGAGCCACGCCCACTTTCTCTCAGACCCTTCCACTTCCAGTGCTTGCAACCTCAGCCCCCTCCTACAAGAGTACAGTACCCCCCACCCCTAGTATTTGCAAGTGTCCTTTTTAACAGATCTCTTCGATGACTTGTTACCATAATAGGTGCCCTTCCAAGCACCGTGCCCTTCTTCGTTATATTTGCTTACTATGAGAGAAATTAAATGAAACTAAAGGCCAAAAAGCGAGACGATTTTGAGAAAATTAGGTTTGAAAACGAATAATAAATTAGGAAATTAGGAAAGTCTAATACAAGTCTAATACCAACAGGAAAGCTACAAATTAAGTAATTTACAATGAAATAAGAAGCAATGAACCCCGCCCGCATGCTACGCTGCCTGGAGTCATTTATTTCATTATAAAGACTTGTCAGGAACGATATTATTCTGCACTAGAGTATACACCATATAAAATGATATAAAATTTTCAAGAGCATCTTTAACTTGCTGTTGCAATTCAGAATGAAATTTTGAGGGCAGGACATTAGAAGGAAAATAAAAGCCATTCGACTGAACCTTAACGACCCCCACATTGCTGTAATGGAGCAGGTCCCAGGCCCCCTGGGTAATGCATATAGACTTCATGTTTGTGGACATGTGTTGTAGTGGGATTTCTGTATGACTGGCTCATGTTTTGCCTTTCACCTCGATATACAGGAATATTGTAATGGCAAACCACTGATGTTGACCCGTTGAGTAAGACCATTGCCCAATGTTTATGATAATTTTGGCGCCAAATTATGCAGCTTAGGTCGTAATAACTCAAGAGGCGCGGAATTATTTAAAAACTGCCTTTTCTGCTTCAATTAAAGATTAGTATGATATCTAGTGCCTTTCTCATTACAGGGACGATTCGGCATAGACCTATACCACTAAACAACGGCAGATTTCCAACCCATTAAAAGTCTGTCGTGAGATCAAAGGATTATTATATATGATTTAGCCCGGTGGTATTCCGTATAGACATGCTTCCGAATAGCATTGATGCAAGCGAAGAAACAAATGCGGGACCCTTGACGGGATTTCATTTCGCTTCTCAATGAATAACGGAGAATGGATTCTTTATTAGTTAAAGGGCCCCAATGTTGTTGTAAGCATCTATTGTAACAGTCCTTGGCTATCATACCAAATGAGCGCGCGGTTTTGTGAAATCTGCGGTTGCGTAAATCCTCAAATTGTCCCCCCCTCGAAAAAGCCGCTCCTCGAAACCCCCTCCCCCCCCTCGAAAAAGCGCTCTCTCGAATAAGCCCCCACTGCTACCGTAAATCCTCGAATTGGCCCCTTCGATTTGTTGATTGTTGCCATCTGAGGTAGCCTATGCTCCAGACCCCTACTTTCAAGTTAGGGGTCTGGAACAGAGGCTAATCTGAGGCTGCCTTTGGCGTTTTATCGAATCACCGCAAAATTCATTCTTTTGGTAGCAAAGTTCATAAAATGTTCATAAATGCTCATAATGATTAAATGTGCATAAAGAAATTCCTATTAAAATATATGAGGCCTTTTATTAATGTCTTCTTAATGTCTGCAATAATTCTATAAGCCTCCCCCTTTTAAAAGCGCCCCACGAATAACCCCCCTTCCAAAAATATTAAAAATAAATAAGCCCCCAGGGAGCAAAAGCAAGTTTGAGGGGGCTATAGCTCGCTTTGTCAGCATAACGCCCGTGGACAGACTGGTTTGCGAGGCTTGCAAGTTTGCATCAAAACCTAATACACTCTATACATCCAAAGGCTCTGATGTCATGGTGTTTGTTTTGTTTCGCCTAGCTTTGTTCGTACGATTTTAGTGGTAATGCGATTTTATTTCAATAGTGAAGACGACTAAATACAGGAAGACAACAGCACTAAATTAAAGCGAATAATAGTTAGGTGGATTTGCAAAACATTTTTTAATAATAATCATAGTTGATTCTGGGAAATAGATTATGATTTCGGCAAATTAATAGCATATTTTTCGGACGGAGATTTAGTGATGTCTTCGTAGATGACAAGGAAAGACGTGGTTATTGAAATTAAGGTTTGCCGCCATCTTTCAAATCGGTCTTTGGCTCACTTTAAAAGACCTAATAAATCTGAATTCTTGGCACCCGAACAAAATATCTACGTCATTTAGCAACAAAACATTATTAGAATATACAGGATAAAGAAGAATTCGTATATGTAAGGCTGCATTCCTTCTGGTAGTAACATAGAGTTCCGAAGATAAATCCACTAGATAATTTGCTAGAATCCAATGAGATTGTACTGTGAATTTGTAAAGATTATCTAGATAAATAGAGTATTTCTCTCGCTGAAACAGCTCTCTTACCCCTTTCTTACATCAGCTTTAAATATGTTTATAGGGGTAGCGTACAGTGGTTGTCTTACAACAGTACTTTATTTACATAGTGGATTTCGAAATATAGCAACTCATTACGTCACAGGTACTTCTACGGGGCCTGGCAACTACAGTTCGAATTCTGATGACAATTTTTGTATATTTCAGCAGTGTATGTTTTATTGACTGACATTATAAGATAAAAACAAGTTACTTACAAAACTTTCCTCGTAATCTACAGATAGCTTACAAAATCATCAAGTATTGAATTCAATCTCTGTCAAATCATCAAAAAATGCATCTAAACAAGACAAACTGCATTCCCATTCACTTTGTTTACTACGACAGTTGTAAACAGCAGCTACACCGCTAATATTCGAATTATTAAATCACTCAAACAAGACTATAGATCAATGCAATCATGAATTGGCCTGGGCGGGAATCTGAACTTTGTTTGTCTAAAGTAGGAGGCAAAACCTTGTTATCTTCTCTATGGTAATGTTGTTATCATGATTCAGGGGGTAAGCAGCCTCATCTCCAGGGCACTCACCTTTATGAAGCCAAATCGAAAAACTGTCAATACTAGGAAATCTGTTTAACTAAGAAAAAACGAAGCAGTAGAAACCTCTCTCTTTCACAAAACATGTTTCAAGATTTCATTCTTAGGTTTTTTATGAAAAACTTTGGATGGAAAGTAAGGCCCTTTTACGGAAATATCGGATGTGCATATAGAAATTCTTTAAGGTTTCAATTTTTTAACTTTTGTCAAAACCTTGCAAGTGCGAAAACCATACTTTCCTTAACTTCTAACCATACTTTCCTTATTTTTTAACCATACTTTCCATAGCTTCTATGACTTACAAAGCAAACGGCGAGGGCGTGTCCGTTAAATTGTTGAGCAAAATGCTCCTTGATTAGCTGAAAAAGCCGTCGCACAGCCCAACCATTAATTATAACATTTGTGATTTTTAGACTGCACTGATCGTTCAGTACGATTAAACAATTTCATAGCGAATTTCATAGCTCTTTCACGGCTCTAGAATGAAACTAGGCATGACCAACGATCGATCATCAACACATAAAATGCTATGTTTACTCGGTAGCGAAAATCTCTTCAGCCTGTCTCCCTGATTCTCTTGAATCTGGAAATCAAAGAAGCGAAATAGCATAAATCTGCTTTGGATGTTCACAATGAATGCTTATTAAAGCATTATGCCTCTGCCTAATACTGCTTAATAAAGTGTTCAAGTTTCATTGCATTGCTCTGTACTACACTAAAAGATTGAAAATCCATTGAATTAGACCTAAACGTCCAATAGATAAAATTTACCAAGGCACCATGGACATTTGTTTTTGCTCAGATGACAATAACTGTCTGGTGAGGGAATTATACTATATTGATTTCCCGAATTTTCGTCGACAATTGATAATCACATCAAAGAAGGCAGTTCGCAATGCATCTTGGTTACAGCTACGTGTTTGTCTGCTGGTACAGTGTCTGCCAAAGTGTTTAGTTGCTATTATGAGCACTTTCATTGCTTTAGTTCAAATTTATACATAAATTTTGGCTTTCATTAAAATTATTTAAGTATACACAGTTTTTATTTTAACAATCAAGTGGTTAAGTAATTTTTGTTTCAGAACTTTATAATTTTATGTTCAACATTCTGGTTAAAAGTTTAAAGCTCAGGGTATGACTAAAGTGGCAAACTTTTATTACGGATATTTGCTTAACTTGTATCTCGTTAAAAGTCAACATATCATTCAAAAACCTTTGAAAGATGAATTGAACGATAAAATACTACTTTTGAGAAATGATTTATCTCTTTAAGGACTGGAATAGATGAATGATTTTTAAAAGATAAAAAAATGTTGTCTTACAGGGGATTACATAAGACGACAAACTTTTTAAAGTTATCGTAAAGATTCTAAAGATTCCTCTCGTAAAGTTTCTTATTTTAAGTTACCTCTCTTTGCATTCTTTTCTTTCAACTGCCATTGTTTTTCTGCAGGTATCAATCTTGAATTATGTCCCATTTAAAATTAATTTTTTTCATAAATCAACCTCTTTTGAGTTTTACTAATTTGGGTTTAGCGTCGAAAGCATTTCCTTCTCCGTATCTTTGGGTTTGGTTATCAATTTCCTGGCATTACCTATCTCATATAAAAACGATTCGATTTACATGACCTCTTTAAATAGAGAATATTTCCGCTCGATTATCTACAGTGAGATTTTGAATTATCTCCAAAAACGTCAACGGACAGAACTACTGACTGCCTTATTGGCTGTTCTATGACCTTTTTTCTTTCTTTTTGGCTCTGAAATAGGCCAACAATTTCTCAGCTTCACACTGGTTTCTAAATGGAACAGACAATAGCAGAACATCTTGTACCACGTGTGTTCAACAACAGCTGTTGCCGAATCCCGAGAACAAAGTTCTTACGACTTTAAAGTAGAATTGATAACAATGTTCTTGGTTCATTAACTTTCTCATACAGGACTATAGCTGACCAACAGGAAAGGTGAATGACGCATCCTTCCTCATTTGCTCGCCTTCGTTTCCCAGGGGGGCCTATAATCCCGTTTTGGTGCCAAGGTTAGGGCGGAATCCATGGCGTAGATTGTGAACGATATTGGGCTAATAAGCAATATGGCCACTGTTCTCCGTTAAAGTACTTTATTTTTTGGAATCATTGTTTTTGGTTTGTATGTTGGCTTTACCCAAACCCTATGGCTTTTCAAGTTTTGCGGTTAATTACTCTTGCCAATGGAGAGAAGGCACCAGAATTGTAAAAAATTGGTTTTTTATCCCTTTTATTGATTTCGTTGGATTTAAAGCGTTCCCATTTCCAACAAAAAAGGCAATTATCTGTCTACCTACCTATTCTATTGGGTTGAGAAGTAAATATACGAGCTTATCATATAAACTGATATTGCAGAAGCTATGACTATATGTATGAAAATTAATTTGTTTCTTTATGAGAAAAAATGCCTGGGGTTTGATTAGAAAGTAAGTTTTCAAAGTAACGATCAGAAATGAAACAACAAGCCACCACCAAAGTGAAATGGTGAGTGACGTTATGTGTTGGTGAGTGAATCACTGTGGTGAACTTTACATTTTTCATTCGTTACGGTTTGCAGGGATCGAGATATCATTATATCTTAAGAAACACGCTCAGCAGCTTCAAGTGAGCTTGTAATCACATTTTGCTTATCTTGCCAAAAGATAACGCTAGGAGGGGTTCATTGATAAAGATTAAACAATTTCCATAGTGGCTGGGCACTTTAAATAGAAGAAGGTAAACAAGTTCTAGGAGGAAAGAATTTGCGGGTTGTAGGCAAATCAGCAATTGGCTGGCTGCCTCCCTTTGCTCTCTAGTTTTATTCAATTATCCTTATGCTGCTACATGCCACAACTAGCAACAGTTAAAATCCAAGAAGGGTACGACCCACTAGAATGCTTAGAGCGAGGGGGTACTAGGTTTGTGGTGTAAGAATTCAGATATATGAAAACCTTTCTGCTATAAACAGAAACTTTAAAAATATTTGTGACTCTAAGCACAAGATATAACTTAGCTTCAGTGTTCACAGATCCAAAAGTTGTTGGCAATGTCAATTTATGCAGGAACAGGTACAGAGAAAATATCCATGGCACTGAAACAATTTCTCTAAGAACAGTTCTTTTGTCTAAAACTTGACTACAGTGATTTAGAGATAAAAAAAACAGCAGAGAACGCAAAGAAAAATGAAAACAGAAATCAATTGTTTTTAATCAAGATATGGAAGATATTGATATAGAGACAAAACTGTTTGTAGAGGCTGATAATGTAATGAATTCTCAAAATCGTTGCTAGGCCGTACTGATAACACGTTCTTCAGTTCTTTAAAAAAATGTCAACAGACTTTTTATGTCGCTCTAATGAGAAACATTATTTTTTACATGATCATTGTTTGTAAGAATATTCAGGCTCAGATTCATATAATTTTTAGGAATTTTATAAAAATATTGCTCAGCCTCAGCTCACATATTTGTGTATCATTTTCCAGCAGTAGCCTGATTTGCTATGTTCACAACAAAGAATAGCATGACTGACAAAACCCGTTCTACAGTTTTCAATATAATGTCATCAGAGTTTATCTATTGCATTAGTGTGATAGAAGACATATCTAAATGAGAATGACTGCCAAGACAAGCGTGGATAAACGATATTGTGTACCAATTACATCATTTCCCAATAACACAACCCCAGTGCAACAAGACATGTTTCACCTTGCATTTATCAGATTGGATAATGAGAAGGCAGGCAGCTTACAGAAGCTTCTTCATATGAGATCTTATCTAAAAAGTGGGTCAAAGGCATCCCGTTCCCAACATTTGCAGTTGAATCAAAGGATCATTGAATAAGGACCTCATTTGAATATCATAATCTATCACAACAAAGAACACACTGTCTGCCTCTGCAGAAACTACAAAAAAATACCCTTGCAAATTATTTCAGCAATGATTCGCATTACCAAATCGATATGACCTCGTTTTGAGGCGTAGGCGGGAAAAAGAGATTATGAGTTGAGGAAATCCAGTTATTATGTTCTCCTGCAACACCTTCTATAAGGAAAAACAGTTGCAAGTCAATAGGAAACGACGAAGATTAAGTCCGATTTCTTTCGAGGAATTTGACCCAAGAATTATTGCTCGTTAAATTCTTATTTAGAAAATCAATCAGGAAAAGGAAGTTTTAATTGGTTTGGATTTTTCGGTTCCCATCATTTTAAAGTATAATTTCACAAATATGAACCGCTATGATTTTGAATTATCTGCTTAATATTTTTAGAGAGGCCAGGTTTAACGAGAGAAGCCAGGTTTAACGAGAGATGATAACATGATAACATTTGGCGGTGAAAGAACCTGAGTTTCCAGGAAGTTTTCCAACAATCATACAAACAAAGTATGTTTTGCATTTGGAAATAGAATTCCAGGACAATTTGGAAAATCTTCACCACCAGATATAAAAATGAAAATAGAATTCTCACTTAAGCATCCACTAATTCTCAAAATTTGCTTCAAGCATATAACGAATGAACTTGGTCTTGGCTTTAAGCCCCCACAAACACTTTTCAGCCCCCTCAGTTAATAATATTATCAATGTTACATGTTTATGCCCCTGCTCTCTTATCACTCCTTTCCCGGTGCAAACTTTATCTTGTACGAAATTTAGATACAAATTTCAATTAAGATGAGAAAAGAATGTCCGAAAGACTTCTAAAATTTTATCTCTAGTTTCTATAAGAGTTTAAAAATTGCATTCATTCAGAACAGTTCCTGTTGCGTAGTCAAATAAAACGTATGAAATGATCCAAAAGACTTTTTCTTCTAGATAATTCAAATGCAATTTCTAAGCTTATAACATTTTAAGCTTTTAAGCTGATGAATTTCATTTAATGTAATACCAATCTACGTAGATAAAAACCTGAAAGAATTCACAATAACTCTCTACGAATCGAAACTAACTATCAAAAGAAATCACTAGGAAAGAAAAATGGTTGGCCAAGGTGATTGACGATTAACAGTTATTGAAAACAGAGCTTGTTCGGGTGGAATAAAAACATTTATCAGTTTATCATGTAACATGATAATTGATTTCAAAATTTCTTGAAATAATTCTTTAGCCACTGTAATCGTATGAGCAACACAATTTAGTTATCTGTGGAGAAAAAGATCTAGCAATAGGATGGTTAATGAAGCCTGTTTGCTTATCAATTCTAGGTCAGAACATACTCAACTCCCAGTGTACAACAAATCAAAGGAAGAAGACCATCTTGGCTCCCGTGTGAATGCTCCCTCCTTCTGTATACATAGATACTTTCTGGGTAGTTAAAATTCTGGCGGAGGCAAGACGGTGCATAAGAGACATCATCATTAATGTAATGAAAGGAAATGATTTACTGGGAAAGACAAGATTGATTTCAACCCTTCTCTAGATATTCACCTCAGATTTTTATTTGCACTTAAAACACTCTAGCTAGAAATAAGCTAAGGTTGGCCCAGAGATGAAATACTGCAAGTAGTAGATAATGTCTACTTGAGGGACCTTTGTTAATTGTAGGAAGAAGGGCCTTTCAATCACGGCATTGCTTTTGATGAAGTTAGGAAAATCGAATTTGTTGTTAAAATGTAGAAAAGACTGATAATGAAATGTAGCATAACTATTCTTAGCGAAGTTTTTGGACATGTTATGTAATTTGCAGGTCATTTTAATTGCAATATATCTGAATTATCTCCACTTTCTAATTTCAAATTTTCTTTAAAAAATACCCTTGGCTTTATCACCAGCTGATTATAAAAGCAGCACTATGTGCCGCTATGGGCCTAACCTGCTCAATAAATGTGTAGGAAATTTTATCAATTTGAGAATACATTGAAAGTGGTATATTGAAAGTAACTAACTTCCAGTTCTTAATATTTTGATCTTCAAGAGGAAGAGGTTTTGTAAAATAAACTTTAAATACGTCACATTCTATCGATTACATACGTCACATTCTATCGATATTTACAAAGAATTTTGTTTACCTACTCAAATTCCGTGTTTTATGAGTCGTGTTCATTTCGCCTGTCTTTAACCCTATTACAACTGCAATCAATCTATCTCACCAGGCCAAAGAACTGCAAAAAATAGTGGATTACAAATGTTTTCTAAATGAGGATTTCTTCGAGTGTATTGTTTATCTTGAACGATTAATACCTAAATTATAGGATTATCTTGAAAGCACGAAAAACAAAAATTTTGTTTCCACATATATGTATGTTTTCTGTGTTTCCCAAAACAGTATAAACAAATTCCAAAACATACATTTTCTTAAGTGCTGTTTTTCAACTGCTTTGCACTCTTTTCAAACTTTTAAAACAAAATAAATTTGTGTTCGTTTCTCAACAATATTATCCTGCTACGGCCAAATCTGTAATAATGATGTATCTTCTATACCATCAGAGCCTAGAAGCATGCGCTATGAGTTTTGCTATGTTTACAATGAATGTTGATCCTCTGATCTTGTTGACAAAGAATCGTTTCCAATTTTCAATGAATGTCAGAAGTCCAGCAGTTTTTAAATAAACATTAGATTCGAAATTCATTATGTGTTACGTTTCAGTCAAAAAAGGGTCTAGCGATTCAACTCGAAAATTATGATATGAAGCTATGGAGGAACTCAGTCAACCTTTTCCCGCCCTTTTTTAAAATTAGAAGACGTATGTAGATTTGGTTGTCGTGCAGTCGAATCATGGCTGCTTTACAAACACGAGCAAAGATTCTAATTTTTTTTCTGCAACGCCTAAATGTATTTAAAGTTTCACTGGACAGTAAGTTTATGTGCATAATTTGAAACACGTTATCACTTGGTTCGTTATGAGTGGTTCAAAATCTGTCCCATCTCCTCTTTGTAGTTTGGATTGAAAATATGCCTATTGGTTGATCCAAATCATTGAAAGGATTATATGCTATATTCTGAGAGCTTCCAATGGATCTTATACTAGATACAGCTGAAGACATCTGCCAATATTGGTTTGGTAATCGATATCAGGGCCCGCACCACCGGGGGGGGGGGGGGGGGGGCTTGTTTTGGTGGCCATGTGCGAAGCAAGTAGTTTAAAAGCTGTATTAAAAGAGGTAGGAAGCCTTGGCCCCCAACGTTTTTAGTCTTGCCTCCCCCCTCCACTTTCAAATTCGTGGCGCTGGCCCTGTATATGAAATCTGAAAAATACATCACACATGTCCACCTTACAAAGCAAAAATAGCTTTTTCTGTTGAATTTTTTTGTGTCGCCACAGTTACAGTGGCCTATAGGTGCTTGTAGTGTAGCCTTGTACTGTACTATATGTACTGAACTTTTAATTTAAAGAATCTTCTTTTTGCCTCTAATCTAGCCTTGTTACGGTGATGGATGTTTTTCTTATCCTGGGCATAATATTCAAACCACCACCTTCAATTGCAAACTCTGTTGGTGCAGAATCTAATCTCTTTTTTCGACGGACGTCAGATTTTAAGACTAATCTAGGTTCTAGCTATTGTATGCTGTATCTCCTATTCAACTCGCCTGAAAATATACTTAGTCTTTGTCTATTATATATTTCAAAACTATTTAGGCATAGATCCAGATTTTAGTTCTTTTCAGGGTGGTTCAAGATACGAAATAAATATATTTCAATTAAAAGGAGTTTAGGCTATACAATTTGGTAACTGTTAATGAATAACTTACATTTAGCTTGAAAAATTGACAAGTAAAGGCGTATGAAGACAGTTTTGGTTATGATGAGGAGATTTCCAACTGTAAAATCATCTTTTTAACTTGACGTTAGTCGTTACAATGATAGTACTTTGAATAAAACAATAAAGCACCTTTGGGAGGGGATAAGCCTAGTTTTAGAACCATCCTAAACGACTTGTCACATTAATAAAACAATACATATTCATGACTTTAGAATCTACTTAAATCTCAGTTACCTCTGGCTTGAACAATGTCGCTTCTTTTCGATGCCAGACAAGAGAAACTTTTGCAGCTCATTATTTATTGCTTACTAATGTTGCATCGTTTATCTTGTGGCTGAAACAGAGTTCCCATTAACCTAAAAGGCTTCTTTTGGAAGTGTAGCAAACTGAAATAGCGGGATTTAGATAGGTACTTATCAAGCACGTGTCTGGTTTCAGATATTTTGACCAGTCCTAATGCCTTATCAAGATTTAGCTCCGCAAGAGCTCAGTTTTACGGCTCCAAATGCGATATGCTTCATGGACACGTTGAATTCATTACTCAAGATTTATAAAAAATTCCAAACAAGGTATTCCGCCTGATTTTTCATTTATAATTCATATGTCATAGTTGAAGAGACAACAGCTATTGAATAGATAATACAGTTATATCAAGGGAGCTTTTAGAGAGAGCTATTAACAATTTATGAATCTATTGGACGTGTAGTTTGTCATTATAAGACAGTATTAGGCTTTTCTTTATATGCAAGTAATTATTCAGTATTGACAATGTTCAGTGTGCATGGTTTAATGATTTCAAGCACATTTTTTTGAGAGTTTGAAAGAAATAGCTTTATATTGGAAAAGAGTAGGCAAAAAGATAACTCACAATGATTTAAAAATCATTGAAGCTACTGGCTGAAAGATTTTAAGAAATGGTATTATTACAGTCATAAGAAATCATGCC
This sequence comes from Rhopilema esculentum, assembly GCF_057945365.1. Classification (NCBI taxonomy): domain Eukaryota; kingdom Metazoa; phylum Cnidaria; class Scyphozoa; order Rhizostomeae; family Rhizostomatidae; genus Rhopilema; species Rhopilema esculentum. The sequence goes on from NC_142822.1 coordinate 3,519,185, forward strand.
ATACATGTTTTTTAAATAGGCAATACAAGCTCAGCCGGTCCCACCATGGTCCCACGTGTTTGATGGGATGGAATGTCTCCATTGATGGGATGCTATTTTACTGATTTAACGTTGTACTGCACTAAAATTCGTACTGAGTCAATTTTCTGTTCTAATTCTTCCTTTCTTTCCAAGAGGGTAAGGAATTTTTAAGAAACTTTGGATTTTAAGAAATTGTTTACCTATCTCCGTTTTATCATCTCTTCGGAAGTGGCCAGCCTTACGTCAATGAATATGGCTTAGTGTTAATAACTGAAACCACTCGACGAGAAGTTAGATTATCTTTCAATATCAACCTTCAAGGAATAAGCTCTAGATATCCTTTCTTGAAATCTGGTCAGCAAACCTTTTCCCTACATCAAATTTATCACAAAACATAGGCCACACGTGAACAGGAGTTATTCCATTCGAAAAAATTGAATGTTTTTTTAAAACTTAACGTGTACGCTGAGCACAGTGTCCGTGCCGCACGGGGCCTTGCGTCCTTCAACACGAATGGACGTTGCCGGTTGCGTTCTAACCTTTTCAAAGTGCTGTTTAAAAAAGTAAGATTCAATGAGTTTTGAAACAAGTCTCTTTAGCTTCTTTGTCGGAAAATTTATTTTGTTGTCCCCTCCTCTTAGTCCTCTAGAGTTCTAATCACTGCCACGCCCCTGGAAAGAGTTTTTGCGGCCATATTGGTCTCTTGATCTTCGCAGCTACAACAACACAACGGTTGCTACCTTGGAAATCAATTGCGTTTTTGAGTTGAGAATCAAAATAAGCAAAACCCATGTGGCTAAAAAAACGCGAAAGCTGAATGCCTTTTGCATGAAAAAGACCTTTATGTATCTACTTCGAAAATTGAGTGCCTGTAGTCTGGAAATGTTTGTAAAGCTCAGCTATGGTTATCATGCGATAAAGATTTTGCGCCGAGATAGTAGGCTTAGCTGTAGGTGTGATGCATGTTGTTTTGCTGTCAGCCATGGTAATTGGTGTTAATTGATAAAATATTTAGGTTTATTCTTAAACAACACAGATCTATCAAGCAAAATATGGATCAGGAACCTGCAGATTATGTCTGCCTCGAATGCAGTCTCCGATTCAAGAATTCAGGAACTTTTGAAAAACATAAAAGAAAGTTTTGTCAAGGACAAGGGAGGAGCAATAACAATACATGGGCACCCTCTCCAAAAAGTAACAGGAGAATATCGAATGGTCAGCCAGAATTTCCTCTAAAAACCGCATCTAGTGCAGATTTTTGGGCAGGCAAACCTGTATCAGATCGTCTTGTTATATCCTCTCCAGCCATTTATCAGGTACGAGTCATTATCTCAAGTCAAGATTGATTTGTCTTTAAAGTTTTGGAAAGGCTCAGTTCAGTTCAGCTCAGTTTCATTAATTTTAAATTCGTCGACATACAAAATTCAGCATCGAAATAATAAGAGGCCCATATCTTTTCCTCATAGTTTTAATGATATATATATATATCATCATCATCATTATCATTTTTGCTATAGCTGTCAAGACCCTGGGCACCCCCAATTTTGCACAAGCTCCCGCCACCACCTGTCATTGGTTGCTCTTCTTATTCTCTCTATCTCCCATCCTCCACTTCATTCCCTCTGGTTGTCTTCCCATTGCCTTCTTGGCCTTCCTCTTCCTCTTGTCCCTTCAACTTTCCCTTCAATCAAAACCTTTGCCATCGTTCCTTTTCTCATCTGGTGGCCATAGTACTTCGCTTGATGATTTTTCCTACTAATTTCGGTTTCTTGCATAGTATCTCTGTTACTTTTCTCCATACAAAATCATTAGTCTTCTTTTCCTTCCACGAGATATTCATCATTCTTCTGTCACATTTCATCTTGAAGGCTTTGAGCTTATCCATACTTTTCTGACTATGCAACCAACGGCCTTAGTGATCTGTAATCTGTTCTTCAAGCTGACTCCTTTGAGAGTCCAAACAGCACCAATTCTATATATATAAATATATATATAAAGAGGTAAAATCTAAGCTCTTGTTTTTGCAAATTTGCTCTTCATGGAAAATTTATGTTTGCATGCTTTGTTATTGGAGGTTTGCAAGCAGAATTATGTAGATAAAATCACTTTGCATGTGAAATATCTTTTATGGAACAGCCATACTCTGCAGACTGATCCAAGAAAATGTTTTTTTCCACTTACCAAGGACCCAAAGATTTGCTTTAATAAAAATTTACCCTTCCATTCATGGTTAGAAAAAGAACAACCATTCATTCCTGGTTAATAATCAATGGCAGACCTACCAAGTGTCACACATTCTGTGTGACATGCACACTAAAAAGACAAAGACACGCAGAAGACACGCATTCTGCCTGAGACATATTTTGGTCTACCCTTAAGCTCACAGGCACCAAAGCAAAATTCTCATGCATTCTGCAATAAAGCTCTTGGTTTATTCAATTTTTTTTCATATTTTATTCCAAATCCTAGCAAAAAGCCTCAGTATTAACAAAGAATAGCAAATGACCTGATAACAGCAAATCCACACAGGTCAGGTGATGTCATTTTTATCAAAGAGCTAGTTCAATGTACTCATTTCTTTTCCTCCATTCACGAAACACAGGTTAGCTATATCTCAACTATGACACACAGTAAATTGTTTGGAAATGTACTAGAGGAGCATAATCTCCCTTAATCAACAGAGAGGGGTGAGTTTTCTTTGGAGTGACATTTGGGGTAGCAGTTATGCCCTCATTCCTCTCTCTGCACTTCTGGTTCTTAATTCAGTGCACTTTTGCAATCTTTGGTGATGTCTTTGGTGATTTGGTGATGAGTTAGGTATTGCTTTAAATTCTTTCTCAATAAAAACTGCACAAAATTGACAAAAACAACACTGAAAATTCAGAGACGGAGAAAAGTGTCAAAGCATGTTCATCCAAGTACCATCTCAATGTAACCATTTGGGAAAGAATAACATCTGAATACAAAAATGTTTGTTAGGATGATTTTCATTGGGTATTACACAGCCAGCCAAAAATCTCAAGAATCACTATTGTTCACTAGTGAGCAATTTGTCTAAAGCAGAAAACAATAAGAAAATAGTAGGTTTTAAAGTATATCAGGTTGGTGCGGTTACACTGCAACAATCCTCTACAGAGTGACTCCAGAGTGTTTTTGATATCACCTCCAGAGCAGAGTTATTTTCATGTAATTACTTGACTGATGATGTTGGTATCCTGGAAAGGGATCTCTGTTACAAGCGTTTACTCAAAGTGTCGTTTCTGAAAAACTAGAGGATGAGGTAATGGAAAAGTTTCTGGAGCTACAACTTGGACCCCACTTTTGTGGCAGTTAGGATTCATTCTGAACCCATCCCTGATGTTGTGAGCCTATGGCAGCCCAAACATTTTTCCTTCCTTTTCACAAAACTGAAACTCAAACCTGAATCATTTTCAAAACTGAAACTTGACAGGTCTGATATGGACTATTATTATATGCAATTGAACGTATAACAATTTAAAAAAACAATCAGCCAAACCATTTTGCACATCAGTGTTAGTTTTGAAACCTATTCTGTACATTTTAGGCAGCTGATACAGTTAGAAGACCAACCTCTAATGGTTATGGCAATCTAAATCAATTAAATGTAGGCATGAAGTTTAGTTCTGTTCTTGAAGACCTGCAACTAGAGAAAGGAAAACTGGAGGAGCACAAAAGAGGTATGTGTTAAAAAAATTGTAGAAATATGTCAGTTTTATGAAACATTGTAAATCAATAGCTAGATTCCCTATAAAAAGCTTCTTTGAGGCTGTAGAATTTTGTTTAAAAAGTATGTTGTCTAAATTTTGAATATTTATTAGAAAGATAGAGAGTTCATTAGAACCAATTTTGTCAACTTATAATATTATATACTTGAATATTTACTGAAGTGCAAAGTTGTAATTCATTTATTGCCTATAATGTTTCTTTTAAGTCTATTTTCCTTTTTTTGAATTATGTAGCAATTCAAGAGAAGCTTGCAAGAATTCATGGAAATGGAGGATCTGCAGATAAACAGCTCAAAATTTTGAATGAGCAAGCCAACCAACAATTTGTTCAAAAAGAAAGAAAAGAAAGAAATGCTGCAATGGTAGATAATAAACCAACTAATATACCAGATTCCTGTTGATAATTTACCCATCCAATAAGCTAAATTTACATAATCAACATATCAAATGCAATTTTTCAAAAGTTTAACCTGTTCTACTCCATGAATTTGAAATTTTTGGTGTCCATGTTTTTGCATCTGTTGTTTTCTGCTATCTTCAATTCTTTGTTAGCTCCAACATTAATGTTTGGTAATTGGCAGAGCAGAGTGTGAAATATGTGTGATGTTAATCTTTGCTGTGATATGAAACTTTTATTTTTAGGAGGCTCATCTGGAGGATCTCCAAAATTCCATCTTGAAACATCAGCACTTATCAAGGTTAGCAATGGTCCTAAACCCTTGGCCTGAATGTTCTGAATATGTGAATAATGAAAAAATGAACACATTATGGGAAAATATTTTTGAATTTAATACATAAATCTGGAAATCATTAACCATTTTTGCTGCAGATCAGATTACTTTCTAGACATTTATCAGAGCTGTCACGATTGGCACAAAACATTTGAAAAGTATACATCAAAGACCAAAGTGCTCTTCAAGATCAGGTTCTGGAAACATTTTCGAGGCCTCTTTCCCTGGATAATTGAAAATGGGTGAAAAGGGTTTTACTATGACATTTTAATAAATATAATCCAAAAATCTGTTTTGGAGTTATTTGCCATTTAATATCATTAGATATTTTGGAATTATGTTTTGAAAGAATAATAGTAGGAGATATTATATTCAACATAATGTAAATGCCTATCTTCTTGTCTCTTAGACATAACGGTGGAAAGGAATACTACTTGCATCCTTCTTCATCAGAAAATGATAACACCGGGTTGCTGTTAGCTCATATAAGGTAAAACATTTAGATTTTGCAAAGTAAAGAATTTTTAATCTAGGCCAATGACTATGTTAAATTGACAGTACTGTAGTTGATTTTCAAGTCTGATCCCTGAACCATGGGATGCTTTTTTACGTGGCATTCCTATCCCATTTCATTTTGTCAGCAATTTATGGCATCTTCTGCTACCCAAATTTGGATCTATTCCATTTTTGCCTTTTCAACTCTTCGCAACTTCATTTTTCTTAGTTCATAACACTTTGCTCTTGGTAAACTTCTTCTTATTATTTTTACAAGTATATGAGACACTTCATGGTTCTTGAGAAAATGAGTCTGTACATGCTTTAGTGTAAAAGGCAGAGGGTGGTTCTAAGTTGAAACTGCAATTCTTATTCTTACCATGTTCATAAGACAGCTATAAATGAAGAAATAAAAACAGAAAAAGAATAGATGTAAACGGTGAATTATTTATTGTCTTATATACGTCATCATTTATACCTATTTTCGACTTCTTATTCTCACTTATTCACACTTCTTATCCTATACTGCACCATCGTCTAAAATGCCTAAAACATTGTGTAAACTGTTAATCCTTAAAATGGTGCAGTAATCTCCTGTATTCTTTGCTAAGTTCATTTTAAAACTGTTTTATGGAGAATAAACTGTGTTTGTGTTTTGGAAATATAGATGTTGTGAAAACTATGCACATTGCTTTACTTTTTAAGTTGAAATGTCATACAAGTGATATCTGGCAAAAAAGTTTCTCTGCTATAGTACAGTGTCTCTTTCAAAGTACAATTCCTGTTGGTTGTTTTGTTCGACTTGAATCTGTTACATATACAGTGTAACCATTTAGTAAAGAATGCATCACAACTTAGCTGAAAAATATTTTCAATGGCAGGAAACTGAAGAGGCGTTACATGGAAGATGGTGGTGACGATGTTCGAATATTTGAACTCTTTCATGGGCTGGAGAGTGATATTTACAGAAATAGACAACCCTCTTCAAGAAGTAGACACTACAGAAACACAGGTTTGTTTTTAAGAATCAGCTATAATTTTGTGTTGTAAAACCCGATAAGTATACCCAACGTTTACTATTCCTAGCCACTGTGTTGGCGTTTTCCCCAACCAGATGTACCTGGTAGCTACCGATCTCTTCAGGTATAACCAAGGGGTAACCATGTGCCGCTGTAGAATAGCAGGCATGAGTTCGCGTCTGGATTTAATCACATGATCTACAGCATAGAAGTCAATTGTGCCTGCTCCTAAGCATCCTCCCCGTTATGTGTGGATCAAATCATCCAAGTCAGATAAAGGCTAGCTGTGGTTATTACCTCTCGAATGAAAGATTCTGAATTTGGTTTTCAGTTTCTGACATGCCCATAAAGTTGCAGTTTTCATTCGAATGGTGTTTACTGAAGAAAAAGAAGATGAAGAAAGAAGAATATTGTTCACTGTTGGCTTTTTTTGACTTGCTGCTTGCGTTCTTATTAACTCTAATTGTATTGTAAGATGTTTGTTTGGAAAGTTAAAATGTTTCTATTTGTTTGTTTATGCGGTTTGTAGTTCTACGAAGCGATAAACGTATTTTATTTTAACATGTACGACAGCTATTTGCTATCACTGACCTCTCACTGACTTCTTTTTTTTGAACTGATCTAGCTTCCAATTGTTTGTATTGCATATCTTGTACCTAAAGTAGAAACACTTAATATCACATAAAAACAATAAGTAGTAGTACCATATAATGTGTTGTTCTTCCTAGAGAAAGAGTCTGAAATGGTGCAACAGCTTCAAAAACAACTTCAAACAGCCCAGCAGACGAATGAGTCACTGATGAAGGAGTTACAAATTCTAAAAGTCAGTAGGGTATGACATCTTCTCTATTTTTCAATTTGAAGTTTCTTATGGAATAATGCTAAGGGTACAATGTACCTCGAATTCATGTTCTTAAAGGGCATGCATAATCGTACAAGCCCATTGCACGCATAAAAGGCAACAGACAGATGCTAACGTATGGGTGGTATTACGGTTACTGATTGGCCAATTTTGACTGAGAGATGGCTTTAGCCACCTTAGTTTATGTCGATTGCCTTTAGCAAGACAATATGATTCTCTTTTTAGCGTATTTTTTCTAATGGCGTACTTTTAGGGGACTAAATGCCAGACACTATTCTTGCCTCAGGATAATCTAAATGTCTTTTTGAGGTCAGTTTTCAAACCATGGTTCCTTTGGAGCTTCTGGTTTTGCATTTAAAAGGAGTATCTTCAAATTAAAGCAAATAGTTTCACTTAGCAATATACCTTTTCAATTAGATAATTTTGTGTGAGCGCAATATGTGCAGGATGTTCCTGATAAACTAGTTTACCAATGTCATCTGCATTCACGGATAGGCTTTGAAACACTTTGTGTGAAATGTTTCGTATAAATGCATTTTTTAATGTTACATTGACACAGTATTATATTCTGGGATACATGAAAGTCTCCTTAAGCATCTCATAAGGAATGATAAAACTACTATTTCTCGGACTACAGATTTTCCTCGTACTACAGAGACATATAAGTCATAATAGTGTTTACAAGAATCTATTAGATATACGTCTTAATTTTTATGGGAAAGATTGCTTTTACTATGTGCATGTGCTTTTATGAACCGTCTGTATTGACACTATAATTAAAAAGTCGCTGGGTAGCAATATTGGTATATAGTTTGCCTCCAGCGGCCTGCTTTTAGTACAAACATACGAGAGCCGCAATGTACCTTGCTTGAACGGTAAGATGTTCTAACTGAATGAGAAGTTAATTGCAAAGTCAAAGTCTGCACATATTGTGGATTGGGAAAACATTGTTCTTAAAAATTGCGCAGCGAATAACAACTGGTTTGAAAGGTAGCTTAGATACAAAACTGTATTTACCTTTGCAAAAGAATGAGCCGGATATTAACCATACATTGGCCTATTAATTTGACTCTAACTTCATTGGGTAGGCACCTTTGCTAGAAACCCGAAGTCTAGTGAATGGAATTCACAAGGCTCTAAATGTCTGCCGAAATGCTCATTATTTAATAATAGATTGATTTATAAATATAACAAAGTGTTATAGCTAGTCTTTGGTGTTTAGAGTCATCTAAGCTTGCGGATAGATATTCTTTGCCATTTTCTTGCACATTCCAGAAAAGCCTATTGTGCTTTTATATTGTCCATCTTGGAGACAGTGGGAGCACTATGAGAATATTTGCTTTTTGGTTGTGTTGTGATTCCGAAGTATTTCAGAGCCTGGATAACATCGCGGAAAAGGGAGGGGATGTTCAATTTTTTTTGCTTGTTTCAATGATGTATTAAACCGTTATGGTAAAAAAACTATAGGGTAAATGTTTTTGGTATTTTGTGTTGAACATTTTCTCCACTCAATTTTTCTTTTCTTATGATTTTCTGTTGAGCAAATGTGTCATTTGTTTTTGTCCTTGCTGGGATTTTTGTTGAATGCATGTTCCATTGCATTTTGTTTCGTTTGAATTTTTTTTGTTGAGTGAATGTTTCATTTTTTATCTTTATTAGGATTTTTTATTTTTGTCTTCTTTGGAGTCTTTGAATGTATGTTCCACTCAGTTTTGTCTCTTTTGGGACTTTTTTACTAAAAGGCAAAATAGAGTCTGTGATGGCATGTTTATTTTTTAAATTTTTAGTTGCCAAGGCTGTAAAACTATCCAAATTTTTCTAAATTTGCAAACATGTAACTTTATCATTGAAATGAAGGAAATTGAATCCTTTCTCTTATCCTGTTTTTAAACACACATTATTACACCAATCCATTTAAACGGAAAAGCGGTTGTTTCGTCATATAGACACTATTCAAGGATTGTTGAGGCCTCGTAATCAGAGTTGTGCTCGTCGTCATCGTTGCTCTACCGAGGCTGAAGGCTTGCTTCGAGCCGTATCGTACTTTTCTCTTGGTGTTTTTAGTTCATTGACCAGAAGTGGGAAGATTTTATGCTTGTTGATTATATCTGCACGGCCTAAAATCTCATTACTTTGATTAGAAAACTTTGAAGGATGTTTTTCACTTCACATTGTTTTCTTGACTTCTAAATCTAAAGTTGTCTTTCATTTGAAACTTAGAAACCAAATAAACAAAAGACAATTTTGATTGAGGGAAGTAAGTATAAAAGCTTCAATCGACTGAAATTAGTTCAAGAAATGAATCTAATTCAGGGTTAACCTAATCTTGATTTAAAGCCTCTTTTAAGTAGATAAACTTGCCAACTTGGATTGCTTCATGTTGGAACTAAGCCCATCCTTGCAGATATTAAATCTTCTTTGATTTGTTGTGATATTCTTGGTAATTCTACGTCAATGATCCTTTATTCTACAACTAATGAATTGGGAGAAGCAGCAAGGATAAAATGGAAAATGGACAGTTTTAATTCTTTTGGTAATTTGATTTTGAAAAGAGGAAAACCTCAGAAGATTGAAAGATGACTGAAATCTTAATTCAATGAATGGAATTGTCAGAGAAAATGTAAACAAGTTTTACAAATATACTCGCCTAGGAATTCGTTTTGTTTTTGTATTAAGAATTGTTCGTACCAAGTCTTTTGTGACTTGCTTCTCTTACTAAATCGAGATTGGTAAGAGCCTGTGATTCAACCATCAGAAAACGATGTCCTTCATTTTTTTGTTTTCTCTTTTGCATTAGTTCTACATAACGATACAGGAGTATATGGGGTTATCTCAATCCAAGGTGGCTACTGTCTGCCTACTATTTGATTTGCTTTAATTTACTTTGCCATTCTATCTTTTGCTACTCTAAGCTGCCCTATTTTGGCTTAAAATACCCTATTTTATCCCATCCTATCCTATCCTTTCCTAGCCTATCCTATTCTATCCTGGCCTACCCTAAGCTATCCTATCCTATCCTGTCATATCCTATCCTATCCTATCCTATCCTATCCTATCCTATCCTATCCTATCCTATCCTATCCTATCCTATCCTATCCTATCCTATCCTATCCTATCCTATCCTATCCTATCCTATCCTATTAATCCTATCTTATCCTATCCTATCCTATCCTATCCTATCCTTTCCTATTCATATCCTATTCTATCCTATCTTGTCCTAAGCTATCCCATCTTATATTTCCCTATCCCATTCAATCTTATGCTGTTCTACTCTATCATATCCCGTCCTATTCTATCCCATTCTATTCTTTGCTATTTTACCCTATCCTACCCTATTCTATCCCATTCTATCTTATGTTGTTCTACCCTATCATATCCTATCCCATTCTATCCTATCTCATCCTATCCTATTCTACCCTATATTATCCTGTCCCGTTCTATCCTGTCCATTCCATTTTGTTATAAGCTGTTTTATACTTTGCCGTGCTTGGCAAGTAATATCTTTCAATTCTAGGCCAAGCTGTTTCATCCTATATTGTGCTTGCTTTAGGTGAACAACTCTAATGGAACTGCTTTTCGGAGGCTGAAGCCGCTTATTTTGTTTGACTTACTTGTGGCGCCATGTAAAAATGGAAGCTGCCCCGAGAATAAATCTTTGGTTCTCTTAAGCATTGCAAAGTCTGGCGCCTGTTAAATAACTTCATATTTAGCAATTTAAAAGTGTATCTTGTTATATGAAGATGAAAGCCTATGATCCAAAGAGCGGTTTTTCCAAGGCTGCCACTAGGATTTCGAAAACCAAACCCTATCAGGCTTGCTTCTGTTTTCCCAACATGGAAATGGTTTAGATTATGCAGATTGGAGAGTGAATTTGTATTGCTTTGGCTTAATCTGCAAGCATTCGTTTACATAGGATTTTAATGGGGTCTGCAGAAACCTCAAGGCAAATTCCCTTAATGGATAGAGACAAGATCGAAATCGCCCGTGTTTGACCAGGAAAAGACACTAACAATAACCAAGTTGTGTTATTAACTCTATTTACTCAGGACTTATTCCATAAAGGTATGGGCAGACAAAGTTAGATTTTGTAAGCAGCGTGTTTGCCGATTAAAGCACCTTGAAAGTAACATTTTAAAGCCTTTTGTTTTATTGCTATTTTTGAAGTTAAACTGAAAAGAGAAAAAAGCATTTGCAACAAAAACTTTTAACTTCACATATCACTTAAATGTCTCCTGTATTGTTTTTGAAAGCAACCAGCAGAAAGTTCAGTTGTTTTTTAGCCAAACATTTAAGTTGTCATTGTCTCCTTTCTTGAACTTTTTTCGACGTCCCAATACCGCATTCCTTTTATAAATTCCCTGAACGTTCATGAAATGTTTGACAACTATAGTGACGTGTCTGTTAGAGGACGAGTCAAATAGATGGAGGAATTTCAAGTCTTTACTTGAGATGTTACTTAGGTTAACCATTTAACAATCAGACTAGTTAGTTTTGCACAAAATAATATCGTTGAAATAAATCGTTAAAATGATTCAATATTTAGACAAAGAAAGTATTATAATTAATATTATGTTGGTATTTTCAGAATTTGTTTGGTCTAGAGATAAATTTGATAAATTTAAACACATAGCTTGTTTAATTTTTGCTTGATGACAATCGAGTAATCAACGATTTTAATGTGACAGCTAAATAACAAAGGGTTTTCATTTTTAGGCAGAAAAGTAGTCGTTAGAAGTTTCCATGCTATTATTAATATGAACGCAACTTTCAGTGTATGAGGCGTTTTATAGATGCAATTTCCATTATTGTGTTCAAAGGGAGCGTTTGTTTCAGGCTAGGGGCTTGCTGGAGCAAATACAGTCCTGGTTCTTGCTATCTGGTGAAAATGCCAGAATTCGGCCCGGACATTAACAACCGACAATACAGCCAGCGGGTCCAAAAAACTTGCTAGATATACAGAAGCAAGACAAACACAGGGATCCGAAAGAAAGCTTGATTTTGGGGCTCGAAACATCGAGTTTGACCGTTGAGATTATCTATAGAGAGTGCTGTATTGTCCTGTAATGTCATCGTCCACGTAGTGTCGCTGATCACCATGATTCGTGCCACGTGCTTTGATGGTTCACTACTGAGCAAGGCGGTCGGAACTTCCACTTGAAGCAAAAGCTGTGGAGGATCCTCAGAACTTTTAAGTGGATGGTGCGCCTCCTGGCGTGCTGGAAGCATGCACGGTTTGCATCAGAACTGCTTGGTGGTCCCAGTACAGGAAGCTCTTATGAGAACACACTTTAAACGAAGTCTTCATCTCTAATTTTGTAAAGCTTACAGAGAGTCTGGATTGCGATTACTACTTTGTTTACCAAAACAGGCCGTGTCTGATCAAACTGCATGTTAAAATGATGTATGAATAATTGACAATGCTTTAAGTACTGTACCTGATTGTGCATGGAATATTTTGGCGCACAATCCACTGTTATGCTTTTTTTCAAAGCTCATAATTTGGAAATTAAGAAAATTATCTTTTAAGAGCTTAAAGATGAGCTGAAGTTTTCGATAGGAATTAAGCTAGAAAGAGAACAGACGGTTGATGCCTCAGGTGCTCTGAATCGATACTTCTGGCAATAACTACACTTCCACTAAAATTACGTGTCATTCTCCGATGCTGGCGTCTTGTCACTGTTGACACAGAAGGGCAGAAGCGCCTCCGTTTTAAGATGGTATTAACCAAACTGCGGTTTTTCATTCAGATTCGTCGCTTGATCTTTTGACTCCCAGGTCATGTTTATATATCACTAGGTCTAGCTTCGTTGAAATGCCCAAAGGAGCAACCCCAGCAATCGGATTACACCGAAATGCCTTTTCTTCATCTATTAACTTTCGTGGTTGCAATGTTGCTATGTATCGTTCTTTGATCGTGTTTCAGTTAGTTTAATGCTAGTCGATAAATTAAAAGTTAGTTTTTAGGAACAGAAACTGGATTATGCCATTTCATTATGTAAAAAGCACCCCACCCCGGTCTCGTGCTGAGTCCAAAGGGACCATTGGTTTTCCCATGCCCCTTGTGCCCAACATTTCTGTTGGATTTTAGGATGACGAAAGCCAGAACGAGATTGTAAATTGATGCTAAAATATCCACGGAAATAAATATCCTATGTTTTGAAGTGCGAGGGATAAACAGATGGCAGCTAGTAATCTTCGTCTGAGATGAGTAGTTGACAGCTCAGCAGGAATGATATCTTGCCAGACTAGGATAATCTTTACAAAACATGGCGCTATCAAAATTGTGTTTATCTATAATACCCTGGGGCTGGAAAAATGCTTCCATTTTTGACTAAATTGCTCAGCGATCATATGTTTCGAGACAGTCTATCACTCATTCACAAAGGAGTTCCGCCCCAAAAAGGAGCATTTGCAGTGTCTTTCCGGGTCACAAGCAGCTCCCTGTCCGTACTATTTTTCTTTTTAATGATTCGGCGTAGCTGTGCTAAATTCAAAAGAGTTTTGGGCGCAGTGGGGCTAACTGTCTCACTGGGCCGATGGACATTAGGCCCAAATCAAAGTATACTGTTTTAACCGGACAAAGTACCCCTTTTAAATGCAGCGAAGACATAGGCTGCAGATACTCTACAGAAAAATAAATTCAACCGCCCTAGAGGAAGATCTTTCTATTGCCTGTTGTAAGAAAATTGTAATCTAAATAAAAACCTAGGGTGGTCATGTCCTGCAAGTTTGAGAAACCGTACTTTTCTTTTGACGCCATAACTTTTCTTTGTACCCACGGCTGCATTGACTAGACAATGCGCCGTCTTGTCCACATAAAATCCCCCTCTAAACGCGGGATAATCAGTTTAATTGCATGCACTCCATAGTCAAATGTGATCTATACCTTGAAAGATATAAAGATCGGACAGCCGACCATAAGACGGTCTGACGGTGTTTTTGTCCGGAAGCATGAAAACCCGATCAGGAAAGAACCGAGCCACAAGGAATTTAACGTCGAGACGCAAGTTGCAGCTATGATAACAGTCTTTTTACGGTACTTAATGATTGGGAAAAGATTGTCTGATCCGAGATGAGATTATCTAATGCGATTTTTTACAATGATCCCTGAAAAGAAAGGTATCCACTGAGACCGAAAGCTCAGCTTTGCTTCAATACAACACTATTCG